>NC_064817.1:2291970-2329635 GCF_023721935.1 Panthera uncia
TATCTATCTATCTATCTATCATCTATCCATCCATCATATCTATCTATCTTATCTATCTATCCATCCACCTACCTACCTACCTTCCTACCTACCTACCTACCCGCATACACAAATACCTGTGTATTTATGTAGCAACTCTGGTGGAATGTTAACTTTCCTTAAAACAAAATGATGGGTATTGAATACATGATTCTTTCGATGTTTATCTATTTTTGAAAATTTAATACAACAGATAAATAATGTAATAGCGGGTTCCAGAAAAAGAAACACTTACTTAAAAATGCATACCATTATGAAAAACTGTAAATGTAAATTGCAACAGAAATAACTGTTACTTATCTCCGGGAAAAAAAAAGATGATTCTGGATAGCTGACTGCTGATCACAGTAAGAATCCCAGGAGGCCCAAAGTAAAAACAAGGCATCGTCATTTAATAACCTAGAAACAGAAATAACTGCCATGTTTGCTTTCATAAGCCAGAATACAGAAAGAAGGTCACATAAGAACTCGATACATATTTCAATCAAATTGTACCAGAAATAGGACACGGTAAAGTTATCATGCTTCATTTTGGAGAGAAATTCAGTAGCATTTAGATGGATAAGAAATGAGTGGTATTGATCGAGCTTGATAAAAGCAATCTGTTTCTTTTCATAGCAAAGGGTCGAGAGAAGCATCTGGGTCCAATGGAAGATACCCCAGCAGAGCTGTAGGCACAGAAACATAGACAAGCCTGGTAGAAAAAAAAGGCTCCTCCTGGAAAAGGAAATAGATGTAAACTTAGTTAGAGTCCTAACTTGAAGCAGGACTACTCTCTATTAGTAAAGGAGAGAAAAAGCTTCTAAGTCAGAGCACTTCTGTGAGTTGTATTGCTGAGGAGAAAAGAGGATGAACTCAGAGGTATCCTATACAAATTAAGCGAAGCTTTACGATTCCTAAGCATGAAACTAGAGACACTCTGCATCCTGACCCCAGAATAAACTCGTTAAGTTCTGTGTATTTGGGCTTTCAATACCTCAAATACCTTCTGTGTATCTGGGTTCTCAGTTTACCTCTCGGGGTAAACTGTGATTGGGTTGCCATGTTCCTGTATTATCGAACTAATGTGTGTATTCATTGATTTATGCCCTGTGGGACTACAGAACTTACTTTTTTAAATAGATATACATAAGTGAAAGTCATAGATTTTAATCTATAGTTCAATCAGTATTATCAAATATGTATGAATACATCATACAGACATCATCCATACAAGTATACATCATCCACAGCAAGAAGAAGTGTATTCTTACCACCGCACAGAAACCACATTCTGGGGGCACCTGGGTGGCTCAGTCGGTTGAGCGTCCGACCTCAGCTCAGGTCATGGTCTCACAGTCTGTGAGTTTGAGCCCCGCGTTGGGCTCTGTGCTGACAGCTCGGAGCCTGGAGCCTGTTTCAGGTTCTGTGTCTCCCTCTCTCTGCCCCTTCCCCAGTCATGCTCTTTCAAAAATGAATAAACGTTAAAAAAAATTTAAAAAACAAAACCACATTCTGGTCAACCCTCACTATTCCTCCGAAGTGACCACAGTTCAGTAATTCAATACCCTGGATTAGTTGTGTCTCGTCTTCAAAGTTGGATGTAAATGGAACCATACACTGCACATTCTTTTTTCCTCTACCCTCTTTGACTTCACTTGTGTTTTGCGATTGACCCATTTTGTCGTGTTGGTCCGCCATTTGCTTTCATGTTGGCTACAGAACAGCTTCCTATTACATGAAAGATAGTACAACTTGGCTGTCCATTCTCCTAGAGAAGGACATCTGGCTTCTTCTAGTGTGGTGCCATTGAGAACAAAGATGCTATTGGGGCAGGGGTACCTGGGTGGCTCAGTTGGTTACGCATCCAACTCTTGATTTCGGCTCAGGTCATGATCTCGAGTCATAGGATCTGGACATACAGCATGGAGCTTGCTTGGGATTCTCTCCCTCTCTCTGTCTCTGTCTCTCTCTCATGCACACATATGCACACTATCTCAAAAAATAAAAATATAATAAACACTTACAAATAAAAGAATAAAGATGCTACCAAATTCATGGGTGAGTCTACTGGGGAGCATATACTTTCATTTTTCTTGTGTAAATGCCTAGGAGTTATATGATGTGGTCAGGGAATATGTGGGGATAGTTTGATAAGAACTACAAAATTGTCTGCTCCTCCTGACCATTCTTCTATGGCTTTTTTTTCTTTGCCATTTGTATATTATCTGTTGTGACACATCTGCTCAAATCCTTTTAAAAAGAATTTGTGTTTGTTAAAATATTTAAATTATAAATTTAAGTATACATACATGATACCAATGTACATTAATATAAATAATCTATGCTCTGTGTGTGATAATTTATTTAAGCACATCATGAACTTAAGTGAATATTTATGTATCTCTACGTAGCATTTATTTATCTGCTCCCAAAGTAATCTTGACAAAGCTCATTTTATCAACTGATGCACTATGGACATCTTCTCCTAATCTGTGCAGGATAAATAAAACACAGTATCTAGTAGTTTGGGGCAAGTACCTAATGCAATGACACTTAAATTTGCATCATGTTATCTATACAGTTAGAAGAGAAGAAATATGATGTATCAGGGATCTAATTTTCTAATCTAAGAACCTACATAATGACGAGCCAATTAAACCCAGAGAGAGGAGAAAAAAAATGGAATATTCATGTAATGAAAGGAGATCAAACTAAATCACAATAAGGGAATAATAAAGAGAATGATAATCTACTAAATATAGCAATAAAGACAGTCCACAAAACCAAAAAGTGGTTTCTCACAGAAAATCGAAGTGTTAGCACCTGCGAATTATCCCCCACCAAGGTCGCCACACTCAGGATAAAGCACATTTCCGTCACCTGGGACAGATGCCTCCTCTCAATGGGAGTCCATTCCCCTCCATCCTTGACCCCGACTGATCAATATCAGCACATACCAGTTCTGCTTTGCCTAGATCTTCTTATCAGTGGAAACATATGGTAAATGCTCATTTGTGCCCGGCTTAGTCACTCAACGCTGCGTTTCTCCTGTTCCTGCATGGGGATGTAGGCAACAGATGGTTCTTAGGCTTTCTTTTTCTTTAATCCTGAGCTTTATTGACACACAATTGACAAAAAATGTACATCCCTATGGTATATAATATCATGATTTAGAACACATGTATGCTGTGGAATGATTACCATGATCAAGCAAATGAACATATCCATCATCGCACACGAGGTCCACTTTCTTGGTAATTTTCAAACACATAATCCTACAGTCACCATGGTACGCACTGGATCCCAGCACTTACTTATCAGTGGAAGTTTGTACTCTCTGACCAACATTTCCCCAAGGTCTCCCACCACCCACTCCCTAGCCCCTGGCAACAGCCATTCAACTCTCAGCTTTTATGAGCTGACTCTCTCAGAGTCCATGGATCAGTGAGATCATGCAGTATTTGTCCTTGTGTGTCTGGATTGTGTCGCATCGCATAAAATCCTCCAGGGTCGCCCCTGTGGCAGTAAATGGCAGAATCTTTCTTTTTAACGGCTGAATAATAATCCTATTGTGCATGTATGTGTACCCATAACAACATGTTCTTTTATGATTTTCTAATTTTTTATTCAACTATAATTACCATAACGTGCCTGATATATATATACACACACTAGATAGATAGATATACCAGATAGATAGATAGATAGATAGATAGATATACCTCAGGTGTACCATATATTGATTCAGCAATTCCATATATGACTCGGTGCTCATCACAATTAAGAATACTCTTAGATAATCGCATGTTCTTTATCCATCCAGTCACCGACGGACCCTGAGATGCTTTCCAAGCCTTGGTGACCATGAGAAAGGCTGGAGACTGGACATTTCCTATGGATATTCACCTAGAAAGGGGTCTGTAGGATCGATCACATGAAAGGCTACACTTCTGCCTTCCATTCAGCTGCTGATGGGAAGTCAGACTGTACCTAGTGTCTCATGATCATTATTACTGTAGCCACCACACACATTCACGCACACATTGTGGGCAAAAGCACGTTTTGATCTCTCCTGGGTAGATACCTAGGGGTGAAATGTCCGTGTCATGTGGAAAGTTTCTATTTCGTTGTACGAGCCTACGCCCTAACTTTCTCCACAGTCATTTAACCATTTACATCGCCAACAGGACTGTGTGAGTGAGCTACCAATGTGGGCTTATCCAACTGTATTGTATCCCTTTTGTTCAGTGTGCATTAATATTTCATTTGGGATTTCATTTGGATTTCACTAAGAAGTGATGTCAAATATCAGTCAATGCACTTGACCTTTATGTAGGTTTTGAATTGAATTTATCATTTATATATGTTTTGAAGTGAACTTATCATTTACGTACTTGTAATTGAATTTTTTGTTGATGTGCTTGTTCTATAGCCCATTAAATTGTTTTTAAAGTGTGATTTCTCTTCTTATCAAGTTAAAAGATTCTAAAAATCAATTCTGTATATAATCTCTTTGTCAGCTACAGATGTTGCAAATATACTCTCCCACTCTGTGAATTTTATTTTCCTTTTGAAGATCAAATGTTTTCATTTTAATAAAGATAATACATTAATCTTCTCTGTGCATGTACAATTTAAAAGATCTTGGGGCACTCGGGTGGCTCAGTCAGTTAAGCATCTGACTCTTGGTTTTGGCTCAGGTCACAATCTCACAGTTCTGTGCTGACAGAGTGGAGCCTGCTTGGGATTTTCTCTCTCTCTCTCTCTCTCTCTCTCTCTCTCTCTCTCTCTTCCCCCTCCTACTCCCTTTCTCTCTAAAAATAAACTTTAAAAATAAATAAAATATTTTTTCCTCCTTCAGTGACACAAAAATCTCTCTTAAATTTAACATTCTATACCTTTATTATTATTTTTAAAATAGTTTATGTTTAAGTAATCTCTTCCCACAACGTGGGGCTGGAACTCACAACCCCCAAGATCAAGATTCGCAGGCTCCACTGACAGAGCCAGCCAGGCTCCCTACCTTCCACACTTTTAAATACCATTAGTATTCCCGTTTCTGCATGCTATGAGGAAAATTTGAGGCTGATCATTTTTTCCCCTTTTGTGTACTCAGTTGTTAAAGCAGCATTCAAAAAGCATATCAAAAGCATAGTGATTATGCTTATCTACTGTTTTTATTTTTAAAGCTTCTGTATCAGATTCTAAGAAAAACGTGTTTTCTCATAAATGTCTTATACAGGGCATCAGAAAAGTCACGTGGGCCTGGAGTTTCACTTATTAAAGCTTATTAAAATTCAATTTTTCAGATGTATTTACAGCCATTCGGGTTTTCTTGTTCTTGTAGGTCACTTCACATAATTTGTGTTTTTCAAGAATTTGTCCATTTCAAAAAGGTGGTCTATTTTATTGCCACAGGGTTCTCATTCATGCTTCAGTATTTCCTTTTCCATGTGGGTATAGTTGGAATGGTGTTGGGAATTTATTAGTGATATTGATAGTTTTTAAAACTTTCTCTGTTATGATGTCTCATTACATACCAAGCTTAACTGACTTTATAAAGAATTAGGTTTTTCAAAATATGATGTGAGATTCCCAATAAGCTGGGGAAAAGACAGTCACCTGTATCTTACCCAGCTTACACAAAAATCTCATAACTATAGTATGATATCAATGCCAGGACTTTGAAATTGATGCAATACTTCTGTTAAGTGAACCACAGATCTGATTCAGATTTCACCACATTTTACATGCACACTGTGTGTGTGTGTGTGTTGTGTGTGTGTGTGTCTGTGTGTGTAGGTGTGCGTAAAAGAACCAACTTCTAGGGCACCCAGGTGGCTCAGTTGGTTGAGGGTCCGACTTCAGCTCAGGTCATGATCTTGCAGTTTGTGGGCTCAAGCCCTGCATCGGGCTCTGTGCTGATGGCTCAGAGCCTGGAGACTGCTTTGGATTCTGTGTCTCCCTCTCTCTCTCTGCCCCTCCCCTACTCATGCTCTGTCTCTCTGTCTCTCAAGAATAAATAAACTTTAAAAAAAGAATCAGCTTTGGATTTTGTTAATGAATCGGTTTTCAATTTCAATGATGTAATATTAAATTTGTCATTCCTTCTAGCTGTTTTCCATTAGACTTGTTCTTTTCTTTATTTGCGAGTTCGGTGAAACTTAGCTGAGGTTATATATTTTTATACTTGTGTATAAGCATAGAAAGATACAAATTTTCCACCATGTTCTGCTTTGTCTGCTAGCAAGAGATTTAGATAGATTTTTATTTTATTGTCTGTCGGTACAAAGTATTTAAAAAATCTCCTCAGGGACAATTTCTTTTGACCAATGGTGATTCAGAAACGTATGTGTTGATTTTTCCTTGTGTTCTTTAATTCCTAAATATTTGCAGATTTCCTACATACGCAGTGTTCATCAAGTTCTAATTTGATCCCACTGTGATCAGTAATTACACGGAACACAAGAAAATACTTGATTAAAACAAAAAAGCAGAGGAAGGGGGAAAAAACGCTATTTGAACTTGATAAAAGATCATGAAAAAAAATCTTTAAAATAATGGATATTCCAACTTTTGATTGGAAAATGTCTGGCTAAGTTTCTGGTGGTTTCTTACACAGAATAGAGAGAATTTTCAGCTTGATCACAGAACAATCAAATTATGTTGCAGTTGGTTGAGTTAGGATCCTCAAAAAGGGCCCAGAAGTACGTGTCTCTGAAGGGAGTTCCTCAGGGCCACACACAAAAAGGACACTTTCCCTGAGTCTTTCCTCTCTCACAAGATTCTCCAGAGCCTGCAGGAAGGCACGAAAGGTACGCTCATTCCACAGACAGACAGCTTGCTTGGAGCAGCACATTACATGGTAGAGAAAACTAGAAGGGCAAGCCAGGGGCATCTGGGCAGCTCTGTTGGTTGAGCGTCTGACTTCAGCTCAGGTCGTGATTTGTGGGTTCGAGCCCCGGGCTCTGTGCTGACGGCTCTCTCTCAAAAATGAATAAATATTTTTAAAAAATTTTAAAAAGGGCACACCAAAAGATATGGAATTTAACAGAAAAGGGGTAAATGCTTGCATCGCCCTTTCTAAGAAAGGCAGGATTCGAAACTCCCAGTCAATCCATTTAACAGAGGCATGAAGTCAGGAGGGAGCTGTTTGTTTACCAGCTCACAATTCTAGAAAGCTGCTACCTGATGGTCCTTCGGATTGTGACATTTTTTTGGCTGAAGGATTCCAGATCGTGGGAGTCAGACAAAGCGTGCAGCAGGAAAGATACTTTTCACTACTGAATATTGGAGGGGTGGACACCTGTTAGAGGGATGTGTGCATTCGGCAGGAGGAATGAGGATGGGTGAGTAGAAATGGCAGGGAGGGGGCAAGGGTTTTACCCAAGGACGTATGGAATGGTGATAAAATCAGCTCTTGGCTAGAGACAACGGTCTTGTGGGCCCATCAGCTCCCTGTAAACATTTCCAAAGTGAGGCTATTTGCCACGTGTGACAGGGGAGGCACAGACGCTCAGTGCACATCGGGACTCTGAGTAAACAGGTCAGTGAGGAAGACGCCGATTCTTACACACACTTGGGGATCCACAGATCTTGTGTGAAATGGACAGGGCACCGGGAGAAAACACAAATGTCCCCAAGGAACTGAAGACCCAGGCTCCTGATGGGATTGCGGTTCCTGGCCGACCTTTGTTGGACAGATCGCAGGATCTGTAAGGCCAGGACACCATGGGGTCAAGTCCTGGTCTGGGCATCGCCACCAGTAGGACAACAATCACCACCAGCTACATCTATGCGAAGGTGGGCAATGTCCCCGTGACGCAGGCATCAGCCTCCCAGTGGCCAGTGGCGGAAATGCAGCCATTTGGATGTCTACGGACACTTACCTCTGTCTCTGCATGCACGTGACAGGTCTACTTTATTGTATTATTTCGTGTTGTTATTTCTTAACTTTTTACATGACTGGAGATCATGTGTAACCAACTCAAGTAATACAGTAGGAAAGAAAGAGCTATACAGCCCACAGTTCTTTCAGCCAACACAGATGCGACCCACAAGACCATGGCCACCCCACCTATACGGCTAAAGACCATCCAGGGGTGTTGTTTTTCAACCTGAGTCCGTTCCCAGACCAGGCTGGGCACTCTTACTCAAGGTGGGAGTCTGGACTTGTGTAAATTACACTTAGAGTCTAAAGCGTTCTAACGCACCTATGCTATCTCTAGGGCTAGGAGCTCCTTCAAAAAGGCATATTATCAGATTAAAAAGGGAAACTGACCTGGAGAATGTAAGGTTTATTCTAAAGGTAAACAGAAGCATCTAAGCAAGGAGCAGAAGCCCGGCTGCACAAGAGGATGGGCACATGATGGGTAGGTTCACTTGTACACAAACGATTTGGGGCAGAGATATCATTTGTCTTTGTTTTTCTTGTGAAAGGAGGTCTCCATATAAAATTCTGGGGATGGACCCACAGGTATGAATGCAGGTGTGAATAAATTTAGTGCATGCCAAGGGAAAGAATCAAAGGAACGGTCCCCGTGTCTTTTCATTAGATGTAAGGGGCACCTGGATGGCTCCTTCAGTGAAATGTCTGACTCTTGGTTTTGGCTCAGGTCATGACCTCACAGTTCATGAGTTCGAGCCCCGCATCGGGCTCTGTGCTGATGGTGCAGACACTGCTTGGGATTCTCTCTCTGTCTCCCTCTCTCTCAAAATAAATAAACCTTAATGAAATAGTAGATGCAACTCTATCTTTCTATCTTCTTCCCTTCCTTCCTCCTTTCGTCCCTTCCTTTCTTATTCAAAGCCACAACTCTGTAATGAGGAAAGCCATTTGACAGTATTGCCTTATAATTTTTAGCCTGTGGGACTTGGCATCATTTCATGGAGGACGGGTCCCTCCTCATTAAAACTCTGTGACTTCAGAAGATGTGCCTCACTGCACACCTTCAATTTCCTCAACTGTAAGATAAGGAAAGACTCACTCAGAATGCACCGAGCTGGTGTGAGCAATTTATGAAATTATGGACATCAGGCCCGTGGCAGTGCACCCAGAGCATGGTAAATGATCAAACACGAAGCCTTTTAAAAATGACTACCCAGATTGGTGCAGCCACTCTGGAAAGCAGTGTGGAGTTCCTCAAAAAATTAAGAATAGACCTACCCTATGACCCAGCAATAGCACTGCTAGCAATTTACCCAAGGGATACAGGAGGGCTGATGCATAGGGGCACTTGAACCCCAATGTTTATAGCAGCACTCTCAACAATAGCCAAATTATGGAAAGAGCCTAAATGTCCATCAACTGATGAATGGATAAAGAAATTGTGGTTTATACACACAATGGAGTACTACGTGGCAATGAGAAAGAATGAAATATGGCCCTTTGTAGCAACGTGGATGGAACTGGAGAGTGTGATGCTAAGTGAAATAAGCCATACAGAGAAAGACAGATACCATATGTTTTCACTCTTATGTGGATCCTAGAAACTTAACAGAAACCCATGGGGGAGGGGAAGGGGAAAAAAAGGAGGTTAGAGTGGGAGAAAGCCAAAGCATAAGAGACTGTTAAAAACTGAGAACAAACTGAGGGTTGATGGGGGTGGGAGGGAGGGGAGGGTGGGTGATGAGTATTGAGGAGGGCACCTTTTGGGATGAGCACTGGGTGTTGTATGGAAACCAATTTGACAATAAACTTCATATATTGAAAAAAAAAAGAATAACATATTAAAAAAATAAAAATAAAAATAAAAGTGACTACCCAAACCAAAACACGACTTCATCGGGACTGTAGAGAACCACCCACTCTGATTCCGGGGAAGGATGTCTGTGGGAAACACAAACTGGGGAACAGGACTCAGAAATGCTCACAGGACTCTATGAGTGAAGACAGCTCAAGGGAAAACTCAAAGCAAATCACATCACTCTTGGTTCCTTCTACCATTTTCCTTTTTGTCTCCTATGGATCCAAGAAAGAATGAAGTGGACTGATCAATGGCAGGGCTCAGAAGACAGCCATTCTCCCTGTGGGTCAGATATATTGTTACTCTAAAACAAAGTCCACAGACTCTCCAGCCAACAAGACAAATCTAGCCCACTGGTTATTTTTGTGCGAGTTAAACACGGAGACTCCTTTTACGTTTTCAAATGATTAGAAACAAGTAACTCAGAAGAAGAATGTTACTTTATGGCATGCAAAACTTATAAGCAATTAAACTTTCAGTATCCAAACGAAATTACTGAAACACAGCCACACCCATTTACCAGCATGTTTTCTATGGCTCCCTTTTGCTACCAAGTACAGTTGAGTAGTTTTGACAAGGTCTGCAAAGCCTAAAATATTTAACACTGTCCCTTTCTAGAAAGTCTTTGGGAATGTGTTTGCTGATCCTTGCTCTGAACAAGTGTTTCCAGGGCAGAGGATATCATGTGAGATTATTTGGTTCTATAGAGTCAAGAGTGAATTCAATGGGCTTCTACTCTACTTTTCATAATTTCTGGCTTTCCATCATAGGAATAAAATGAGAACCTAATCATTATCAATAATGTTGTAAGATATTAGTGATGCTCTGAACAAATGCCTTATAATTTTCCTTACATATAGTATAGGGCAGTTCTTTTTCCTCCCCCAACCCAAAAATCTTGAGAAATTAGGAAACCAGGAAACCGTGGCACAATCCTTGCAGTCAGGTATAGAAGGTGTTCAGAAAAAGGGCATTTCCAAATTCCATAAGAAGGCAGTTTATTACGGAGTCTTTTCTCCCCCTCTAACTGCCTGGATTTCTTCCATTCTTGTAAAAGTAAACAAAGGGGGCAGAGTCAGCACAGTTACTAAGCACAGTCAGGTGACAAAGATCAACTGCGAAGGGTGGCACAGAAGAAGATCAGGTGTCCCCTCTCATCGCCAAGCGGACAGCTAATGATGCGACCACAGACTTTAGAAAGATCTGCTACAAAGCAAAACAAAGGGGTGCTATTCTCTAAGAAGCCATTATTAAGTCACAGCCTATAACTGATGTGTTGTTTTTCACCCAGATGACATTTGTGCCATCTGTCCAGTGAAGCAAGAAATGCTTTGCATTGAAGCTCCCGTAGGGTTTTTATTTTTCTTCAACTACAGGTCAAGCTTGCTGGTTACCAATCATGGCATCATACCTGAGAACAGATGCATAAGGATGGATGTGAATTTCTATATTCCATGGAGCCTGAATTTGGCATTGCGCTATTAAATTTCCTTTAATGGAGCCCAAGAGGGAAGAATAAAGTTGATATTATGGGGGAGAGGGGGAGAACCTTGGGAAGAACTAAGCTACAGTGATTGATGTAAACTTGTTGTTGGGTACCTCCTTTTACACATGTAAGTAAGAGAGCTTTCCTCAGTAGGGAGGCACATTCTGGATGAAGTTCAGCAAAGTCAGCTAAAGTGATCAACCCTGGAACTTTAGAGTCTTTGTAAAGAAATGACCTAACACAGAAAGGAAAAACAAAGCAAACAGCCTCATGAGTGACATTGACAGAACATGCTGCTCTAAGTGAAGGCTCAAGAGAAGTGGGAAATGAGGCACTGGGCATACTTATGGACCCCAAGAAATGGTTTCCCAACATAGGGAAGGGTACAGTGATGGCCAAGTCTCCAGGGAATGGTAGAGCATTGGGAAATAGAGCTCCTCACAGGTTGTACAGAAGAAAGCTCAATGAAAAGACTATTTACAGGGGTGCCTAGGTGGCTCAGTCGGTTAAGCATCCAATGCTCGATTTTGGCTCAGGTCATGATCTCGCAGTTCATGAGTTCGAGCCTCATATTGGGCTCTGCACCGACAGCGTAGAGCCTGTTTGGGATTCTCTCTCTCTCTCTCTCTCTCTCTCTCTCTCTCTGCTGTTCTCTCTGTCCCTCCCCGCTTCTCCAAATAAATAAATAAACTTATTTAAAAAAGACTTGTTTTTAATAAGGTGTGGAGAAGACTGCCCTCAACGATCTGTACTCTGGATTTGCACAAGCAAAATGACTAAGCTTTAACCAGTCCAGAGGTGTGAAGGGGCTAAGGGAGAAGAGGTGCTCATCAGTGCCCGTAGAGCTCTGGAGTGCTGTAGGTAAGCAGAACCATGGAAAAACCAAAAAGCAATGTTAATTGAGGGCACCAGTTCTACCACATTAAAACATATGAACAATCTTTTCTCAGTAAAATACTACCATATTGTTGCACATTTCATAGACAAGTTGAGTAGAAGATAAAGTCCGGAAACCAACACAAGCACACAAGAAAATGAAGTCCATACAGTGATGGTATCACTAATCAGTGGGGACTTTGGGGTAAATTAGAATAAAATAGATTCCCTACCTCACACCATGCACAAAATAGAATCCAAATGGATTACAATTCTGAATGGGAAAAAAAACCTGAAAACATACAACTTAAGAAAGAGGCAGATAGATATTTAGATGACTACCACAAGAGTTAACTTTCATATGTGCTTTCTGACTTATTGCATAAACACTAGATATGTTTCAAAAAGTCCAGTGTTATATTTAAGAATAATTAAAGGAAGAAATACACTGTTTGAACATCCCACATAATGAATAGGATGAAGGAAATTCCTATTACCTAAATTAAGCAATCAGGAGTACAGAAAGAAAAGAGAACATTGTATTATGCACTTCGTTAAGAGAGTAGATCCGATGTTAAGTGTTCTTACTACAATAAACTAAAAATAACTTAGAAACAATAACTATAAAGAAAGTTGAAAGCAATGAAACAAAATAAAATGGTAGTGCCTGGATGGCTCAGTTGGTTAAGCCTCCGACTTTTGGTTTCGGCTCAGGTCATGATCTCAGGGTCATGAGTTCAAGCCCCGTGTTGGGCTCTACACTGAGCGTGAAGCCTACTTAAAAAAATGAATAGAGTAGAATAGAGCAAAATAAAATAAAATGAAATAAAATGTACTGGTTGGCACAATGGATTATATTTCCTGTTAAACTGAAAAGAGCAACTTTGCAATTTTAAAATTAATCAGATTTTTTAGATTATTCAGTGGAAAATACTTGAAACATAGATACAAAATAAGGTTGAATATTAAGTGCTGGGCAAAAAGGTACCAGCTAAATGCAAATAAAAGAAGGTAACTGAGGTCATTTGACTGTCACGGATGTGGAGTTTTCGGTTAAGCATGGTAACCAGAATCACGACAATGAGCAAACATGGAATTTCTGATCCTGTGTCATAAAGCTGTATGTATTATCAACATGACGGTAACCATATAAGTAAAAAATAATCAGAAGATGATAAAAACGCAATTTTAAAGCGTGCAATAAACCTCATTCGGGTTTGGCAGATTTAGTACAAAATAAACATAAAGAGAAAATGAATCATCACATCACCCAGTTGCTTTTATGTCCACACCCAAATCCTTGGGGAGGGGTGCTGCAGCCCTGAAGAAGAGAAGCTACTGTTTAATACAGCAATGGAACTTGCATAAAAATCAATAGCTGGATAATTTTCAGGGCAATATCTGTCTTCAGACGTCAATAAAAATAACATGGCATCCAAATAAAACTTAATTAAGAAAATGCTTAGCAACTGAAACACACACAGTACAATGCCCGATATTTCCTAAAAAAAAACACAGAGCGAGAACAGAGACAACCGCACACAACACCAGGCTCAACGTGACTCTACCCCAAGCCATGCCTACTCTTCGAGTCAACACTATGTATTAAAAGAAGAAGAAAAAAAAGCTCCTCAATTCCAGAGGTTCTCTCAGTGGTCTTGCAGGGCTGTGGGGGAAAGACGCACAGCCTAACAAGACTGGGAAGACAGAAGAGACGAGAGACAAGCTGTTCATTCCACCGCTTGCACATCTGACATTGGGAGTACTTTTGAAGTCATTACTTAAAATACTAACGACATTAAAGAGGAGATGATGCAGTATTGCAGAAAGACGACGCTGAAGGCAAAAGGAACTCGCATCTTTCAGTATTGGGCACACGATGCGTCTTTCTGGCACTTGGATTCCTAATTCCCAGAATTAGTACACAGGTTGATTTGACTGCTTTAATGCAATCCTGTGGGCTGTCTTCAAAGGGATCATTTGCTATACACGTGCATGCCTGACTGTTTTTGTTTGTTTGTTTAGAGTCTCAGTGTTAACGCGCGGCTCAGGAAAAGAAAGGGAGAACTGGGGCATCTGGGTGGCACGGTCGGTTAAGCGTCTGACTCTTGATTTTGGCTCCGGTCATGATCTCACCGGTTCGTGAGTTGGAGCCACATGGGGCTCTGTGCCGACAGTGCGGAGCCTGCTTGGGATTCTCTGTCTCTCTTATAGAGAATCTTATAAAATGGGAGGTGGTAAGATTAGAATTATTCTCCATAGACAATATTTGAGTTTGAAATGAACCGATGCAATTCATTAACTTGTTTTCATTCAGGAAGTTTTCTTTCTTCTTCTTCTTCTTCTTCTTCTTCTTCTTCTTCTTCTTCTGTCTTTGATAAATACTGCAAGGACATTAGGTCATTCTATAAACAGAGGAGCATGCATTCAGCAAATTGCCTTTACTAATTCAGACAAATTCTCTTCCCTGGTTCATCTGTGGTTTGCTGGTGGTACATCTTCACTGCTGGCCAAAACGAAACACGCTCGTCGTAAGACATAAAGGCTTACACGCCTCAATTCAATAAGCTTAGACGTTGGCTTCAAACAACCTAAAAAGAATAGCATCATCTCTGCTTGTTAATTGTGCATTGTTTCATATAATACTGGAGTTCTCATAGCGTAGCTGCCTCTTTATTATATTTTCTTAATATTTCCACTCCAAAGGCAAAGGGAACTGAAATACAACCAGAGAGAAGCTATCCAGCTGCATAATCGCACCGTAGCTCAAAGCTATAACCAACAAATATGATTCTAAAAAGCTATTTTGCCCGCATAATATAACCCAGTAACAATGCACCATGCTTTTAGTTTGGGAGACGCTTACGCACACTTCCACAATGATTGCTCAATTCTGCAGGCAGCATCCTGGCAGTTAAAATCAAATCCACTGTTCCAGCTAACAAGGGAATGGAGACTGTGTTCCAAAACAATCTCTGAAATGCTGCGACATTACCCATTTTGGGTCTAATATGTTTAATTATAGGATCTCCTTAGAGTGCTTCAGATACTCAACAAATTAGCTGTTCGGAGAAGAAAGGGTCGCTTTATAACGTTTAGCATGTGTTTATTACTAAATGTAGGAGTTCAAGGTGAAATTGGAAAGCTGAAAACCTCAAGTGCGCTACGGTCACCTGCTGGCTCGCTATACCTGAACTGATATTCACCACATTAGAAGTTCTGTCAATTGTGCAAAAATCAGGGGCTTGTCACTTACAATCAAATGCAAAAAAACAAACAAACAAAAAATGCAAAGATGTTGTTCCTAAGGTAAAACAACTTGGAATGTGTAACGGGAGGCAGGGCGCACATAACGTTATGGCATGAATTATTACGGCTTCATTTATTCCTAAATACAGTTTAATAGATTCAAGTAAATCTTTATTTATACTAAAATTGATGTCAAAAATTGTTCTCTCTTCATACACTGATAAACCTAACAGTCATAAGTTGTTCCTTCAGTTCACTTGTAAGTACCCATCAATTATCATGCTACTACAATTCCATCCCAATACTTAGACGAGGGAACAGAGTTCACAAATTCCAATTTTTGGCCAGCTAGTCAATGACGGTTCTAGCCATATTTTCATCTAGCCAGTCAATAGTATCTCAAGCCAGAAAGTCTCACCAAAAATCCTGTGCTTCTAATCAACAGGGTTTAATTATATATAAATAATTATATAATTTTTCCAAGTCACTGAATACATAATAATCATTCGGACCTAAACCAATTTACAGAAGAAAGACCCGTAAGAAAGACAGCAAGAAAAGTAACTGTAGACTGAGTATCCAGGAAGGTCCAATAGTGGGAGGAAACAAAGTTTGGGATCATAAAGGAAAAAATACAAACAAAGCACAGGTGATTCTTCCTGGTAAATCTGTAAGAATCTTCTCTATGTAGATACATGCAAGCCGTGAAATCTTTTCTTAATGAGAGGGAAAAAGAACCAGTGAAGAAATGGAAGAAGTTCTGATAAGATCGGGGCTATCCAATATGGCAGCCATTAGCTCTATATGGGTGTTTAAACTTCAGTTAATTAAAACAAACAATTAACAGTTGCATATGTGAGTCACACTTGCCACGTTTCAAGGCTCAGTGGCCACATGTGGATTACAATATAGGACAGGACAAGGTTAGAATCTCTCCATCACTCCAGAAAGTTCTATTGCACAGTGCTGGTCTCAGAAAAATAAGAGAGTACAGTAGGGTCAACAGATCTCCTCCAACAGTTTAGCTTTCACATAAACGGCTTAACACAAAGACCAGGGAAGGTTTGAACTGATAACTTTGAACTTACTTAAAAATAAAGCTGATCAGATATTTCAAAAAAGGACATTACTATGGATGAAGTGCTTTAATATGTCTTAAATTGAGTAACATACACCTTTTGTCCAATGTCAAACAATCATTCGTAAATTATACAAGGATACTAACTTAGCAATAAGAAAAAAGTGTTTTGCAAAAAATAGGTAAAGTGACATTAAATTTGAAATTACTGGTTCTTAGTGGAGGCTTTCCATCTCTAAATATATTATTATACATTTAAAAAAAATTTTTTAACATTTATTTATTATTGAGAGACTGAGAGACACAGAGCGCGAGCAGGGGAGGGGTGGGGTGGGGGGACACACAGAATCCGAAGCAGGCTCCAGGCTCTGAGCTGTCAGCACAGAGCCCGACGTGGGGCTCGAACTCACAAACCGCAAGACCATGACCCGAGCCCAAGTCGGACGCTTAACCAACTGAGCCACCCAGGCTCCCCGAAATATTTCATTACACATTTTTAAATGTTTATCTGATAATTTTGAGACAGAGACAGACTGCAAGGAGGGGAGGGGCAGAGAGAGAGGGAGACACAGAATCCGAAGCAGGTTCCAGGTTCCAAGCTGTCAGCACAGAACCCGATGCGGGGCTCGAACTCATGAACCGTGAGATCATGACCTGAGCTGAAGTCAGATGCCTAAGCGACTGAGCGACCCAGGTGCCCCAAAAAACCTCCAATGTTACCTAGTCAAGTGTTCTTGTCAAGATATCCTAATAGGTTTAAAATATCATGAGGGATAAAGAAAAAATATTGATGGTACACATGAAAAAAAAGTAAAAATATCATCACCTTCTGGTTGTTGAGATGACATTGTCTTCAACACTCTCACCGGGTTCCACATCACAAAACTGAGCTGGCTTCCGTGTCCCTGTACATGCTCCGTGGGACCAGCCAGCCAGGCTGTTGGCACGGCCAGTCTCCACACACCAAGGGTGACCATGCAGCCTGAAGCCAATCTGAGTTTCTCTCTTGGTCTCTTGCTGTTCTTCATTCTTGATCCCATAAAAGTTTCCTGCCTCGTATCCCACGTGGCAGCTCACCGAGTGGATACTGTCGGCTGGTTTGTGTGCATCACCTAGACTGTCTACTTTTATCATTTTTTTAACATTATTTTCTCTGCTTTCATCGGTTTCAGTGTTTTAATTCTTTTTAAAAATTTTTTTTTTCAACGTTTATTTTATTTTTGGGACAGAGAGAGACAGAGCATGAACGGGGGAGGGACAGAGAGAGAGGGAGACACAGAATCGGAAACAGGCTCCAGGCTCCGAGCCATCAGCCCAGAGCCTGATGCGGGGCTCGAACTCACGGACCGTGAGATCGTGACCTGGCTGAAGTCGGACGCTTAACCGACTGCGCCACCCAGGCGCCCCTGTGTTTTAATTCTTAATAGGGCATCCTCAACATTAGGGTTCTTTATTTTATTATTATTTTTTTAATGTTTATTTATTTTTGAGACAGAGAGAGACAGAGCATGAACGGGGGAGGGTCAGAGAGAGAGGGAGACACAGAATCTGAAACAGGCTCCAGGCTCTGAGCTGTCAGCCCAGAGCCCGACGCGGGGCTCGAACTCACGGACCGTGAGATCATGACCTGAGCCGAAGTCGGACGCTTAACCGACCGAGCCACCCAGACGCCCCAACATTAGGGTTCTTTAAAAGAATCCCTTATGCAAAAGAGAATGTAGGACAGCAGGGGACTTTGGAGGCAGATAATGAAATAAAATGAATAAAGCAAATTATACTGGTGGTAATTGCAGACTCTTCAAAGATGTACAGACGAGAATCTTGAGATGATGGGGTTTTGCTTCCTCAAGAGGAAATTTGTGGAAATAACGCCTACACGGGGTTGTTGATAAAACCTGTCACTTCTCACGGAAAACAGTACTAAGAGGTCCACCAGATTTTTAGAGAAATATTTAGCCTCTCTCCACCCTGGAGGGCATGAACTCTTGTCTGTGAGTAAACACCCATGGCTCACGGATGTCAGGGTTGTCAGTATTTGACAAATTTAACACACTCCTTAGAGGAAGTGAGATTTCTAATCAGTCCCTAAGGAGAAATCTTGTATCCTGCACCAGCATTTGCAAATGGAGTCTAAATAAATCCTTCCTTCAGAGCAGTGAGATTGAAAATCTCAATTTTGAAATCAACAGTGACGGAACCATGCACAGTTTTGTGCTGGAAACAATTCCCGCAATAGATGATGTTTCACCCCGGGCCATTAAACACTAGAGCAACGACCAGCACTGACATTCAGCCCCAGAATCCAACCCATTTTGTAACGGAACATGTCTCTGTGGGAAAGCAACTGTATTCTTGAAGGTAAAGATCCGAGGGATTCTCTCCATGCTTGGACTCCACGACATCTGAACAAATGTGTGAACTTCTTCATTGTGGGTGGATTTCTTTGTTGCTGTTGTTGTTGGCGTTTTCTTCAGACTTTCCAGTATACAGCACAGAGTTGTTTAGTTAGGGACTACTGGCTTCCTTTTTTTAATGTTTATTTTTGAGAGAGAGAGAGAGAGAGAGAGAGAGAGAGAGAGAGAGAGAACAAGGTGGAATGGGGCAAAGAGAGAGAGGGAGACACAGGATCCAAAGCAGGATCCAGGTTCTCAGCACAGAGCCCGACACGGGGCTTGAACCCACAAACCGTGAGATCATGACCTAAGCTGATGTTGGATGCTCAACCAGCTGAGCCTCTCAGGTGCCCCACGGGACTACTGGCTTCTGAGGTTTACTAAACAGACTTGGCAAATGGCTAGAATTTGATGAATGTGTCAGGTTTGATGCACTTTTTGGAAGGAAGTCACCTCGTGCACACCCCCTTCCCTAAAGATTGAGGAATTATATCCCACTTCCTTGAGGGTAGAGTTCCTCCATGAATTATATGCAAGCCTCCTGCACCATTCTCCTTTATTTCAACTTCAGTCATCATACCTTTACCTATTTTAAACTTGGATAACACCACCTGGCATATTTTATGCAGAAAAAAGTTATTCAGTACATGCTTCCTTCCTTATTCCATTCGCTAGCTATCTGATCTCTATGGAATGGATCAGACATCTAAAATCAAAGTTCCAGTTTCAATTCAACTCTGAAATACTAGCTGTGCATTTCTATCTTCAGTTTGATTCTGTTCGCATGGTCCATTCTCCTTTGATGTACGACAGATCAGGATTTTCATCCTAGACTGTCCCTGTGGGTTCCACAGAATACGCTAGTGATATTTCATGTTATTTCTGAGTTCCCATTTTCATGCTTGATCTACTTGATTTTAGCAATAAATCATATTTGGCTATAAAATCTGGTTAACATCATTTAAATCTTGTTTTTACATCCACAGGACTTTGTATGCATGCATGTAGAGTAGCCATTGTGAGTACACAAACATCTCATAGTATTTCCATGTACAGTATTTTATATATGTATGCATGTGTGTGTGTGTGTGTGTGTGTGTGTGTGTGTATGCATCCCACCATATAAGATGCATCTCTGATGACTTCCAAACTCAAAATCTGTGTGACAGACATAGAAACCAGTAATGCTCAGAGCTGTGTTTCCCCATTTATATCCCTAGGGCTTCAGTTCTGGTCTTAAACCCTGTATGCTCTAGTGTTTTAGTAAATTAATGAAAGGTTTGGTGTCTGCTTCCAAGATAATTAAATCTCCGGAGGGCTAGACCAGAACCGAGGATTGGTAAGAAGATACCAAACACGACTGAATCATTAGACCAAGCAGACCTGCCCAATCAATCAAGAGAGATTTGGAACATACGATATACTCCAGAGATTCTGAGGACTCCCCAAGGCCACTAAACATCCTAAAACCATGCCAGTTGAGAGGTGTGGGCGTGACAGTTATCTTGTCACCTTCTCAAGCTGTTTTCTGTTTAACAAAGTCTTAATTATCTCCCTGCCTTCACAATGCTATTGCCCAACGTGGGCACTATGCTAAGTAATGACAGATCATGAAAATTTCGTAATCAACTCTAATTTTCAAGTTGTGCACATCAGGGTTCTAATCTATGAAGTCAGCAATATCATTTATCAACCATTAAAAGAATCCTACTCATCACCTTCAAGTAAATCTAGAGTTGTGGCAATCTTATACATATCTGGCCAATCATAATATCCTTATCCCTAGTTAATAACATTGCTATGCAGAAAAAGGAGAAAACTACGTGTTCTTCTGATCAATAAAAGAGGAATCTCCTTTATCCTAGAAAATGTTGTTGCTTCACAGAAAAACGCTAATAATTAAAATTGAACATTTAAAAAAGTTCAGTGTCTTTAATTGTTATAATAAATTTAACTTTCCTGTTATTGATAAAACAAGCATTATATGTTAAACAGTTCATTAGCCTAAATGCCAAGGAATTTAGCAAATATTTAGCTTGTGCACTATATGTACAAGCATTCATGTTAGCACTGAAATATCTGGTCATATTTTATCCTAAGATCATTTCAAATTTCATCTGGATGTTTGTGATCTAAGAAACCTAATGAACAAATTTTGCCAAACAGTCATTATTAGGCCAATCCTCAAGCTCTAGTTTAAAGCACCATTTTGAAGGAGCTAAAAGTCATGGAAATTTTAACCGGGACAGGGGCTCTCTACCTTAGGTGGGACAGACAACAGAGCAGACTGTGATCCCTTAACATGTCCTCCTGTGCAAATGGCATGCCCTCTTAGAGATCAGAACAGAATCACCCACAAACCCACGAGAGCAGGCAGGTCACTTTGCTGAAGGTCTACGACCCCACTAATTGTTCTGGAAGTTCATGAAGGTGGCAAAGAAGGCTTTTGATGCATGGTATTCCTTAGTGCTTCAAGCATGTGAGTGTCTATGTGAGCATGTTGGAAACAGAGAGGGAGATAGACAGAGACAGAGAGAGGGTCATACATGTTTATTTACAAATCAGTCACCTTTTATTCATTTGTAAAGGATCTGGGGACATCCAGAGACATTCAGATTAAAGTTTAACTGTAAAAAAGGTGGTTTATTCATTAAGGTTCTATTGCTGGCCACCAGGCAAAAAGAGAAAAGTAAAGTATATCTCTGAGCTAAGACTCATTAATCAAATATCCTACTTTAAAAATTTAGCATTGGGAGGGGTGCCTGGGTGGCTCAGTCAGGTTAAGCATCCAAAGTCAGTTCAGGTCATGATCTCAGTGTCTGTGGGTTCAAATCCTGCATCAGGCTCTACGCTGACAGTGTGGACCCTGCTTGGGGTTCTGGGTCTCCCTCTGTCACTCTGTTCCTCTCCCACTCAAGTGAGGATTCTCTCTCTCCCTCTCTCTAAATAAATAAGTAAATAAGTAAATAAATAAATCTTTAAAAAATGTAGTATAAGGAACCATAAGATGTACAGTGAAAACTAAAACTGACGATTATTACAATGAAGCTAAAGCATGAGTTATGAAATTGATTTAAGAAAAATAAGAAAAAAACTATAAAAAATATTCTAAAGAAATATATATATACACACACATAATGATCAAATTGGTGGGAAGAACAATTCTCAGATTTCACATACATGTAAAATGTGTCCATAAACAAGTATATGGTATGTGGTAAAGAAATGCAATGAAAAAAATCAGCCACTTAAAGATAAGACTTGAAAAATCAGTCAGTTAAAAGTAAACTAAGGAAGTGTGAAAATGCACACACAAAAAGGGGCAGCAGGATCAGCCCCAGCCCCGAAAACTCCTTTCCCCTGAAGACCTGCACAAACCCCTGCCCACACCACATCTCCCAACCAGAATGTTCTGCAGGGCCTCAGTTCTGGTGGAGGTGGTGTCCAGTATCATTTCACAAGCAGACCAGAGCACAGCTAGTTAACCCTCACCACACTCAGGGACCCACCAAACACGCCCACAGTGGGCGACAAGAGCCTCTGCAGATGACTGCCAGAAGGGATAGAGCTGTCGAAACACAACAGTAGAGTGTGCCAGGCCCTGGACGCTACATGATGTCTTCTTCATAAGAACGTGACTTTCAGGAGCAGGAAGCATAACGGGTGTTTCTAACCACACAGAAGAAGGCAGAAACTTCAAAAAATGTGAAGATGGAAGAATTTATCCCAAATGAAAGAACAAAATAAGTGAAAGAGGTATAAGTAACATGCCCGATGGAGAACTTGAAGCAATGATCACAGAGACACTCACTGGGCTTGAGAGAAGAATGGCGAAGTTCAGGGAGGGCCTTACCACAGAGGTAAAACAGTTAAGAATTTGAGATGCAGAATGCAATACACGAGATTGCTAACAGACTGAAGCAATGAACAGAATGCTGGAAAAAGAAGAGGAACAACTAATGACCTAGCCCACAAAGTAACAGAAAGCAATGAAGCTGAAGAAGAGAACGAAAGAATAATTACACAACACGAAAATAAACCTAGTGAACTCCGTGGACTTCATCAAACGTAGTGACATCCGTTTCACAGGAGTCTCAGAGGAAGAAGACAGAGAGAGGAGGACATCAGATTTATTTGAGGAAATCACAGCTGAAGACTTCCCTTGTCTGCGAAGGAAACAGACATCAAGATCTAGGAGGCACAGAGAACTTCCATCAAAATCAAGAAAAGCAAGGGCACACCAAGATGTATTATAATTAATTTTGCAAAATATAGGGCTGAAGAAAAATTCTTAAAAGCAAGACAAAAGAACTCAGCAATATACAAGAGAATATCCATAAGCCTAGCTGGATGTTTTTCAACAGAAACTTGGCAAAGCCAGAAGTACGTGGCATGTATATTCAAACTGCTGAATAAGAAAAACCTGCAGCCAAGAATACGCTATCCAATAGGGCTAGCATTCAGAAAGGAGAGACCAAGAGTTTCCTCGACAAACAAAAACTAAAGGAGTTAATGACCACAAAACCATCCCTGCAAGAAATACTAAAGGGGTCGCTTTGAGTGGAAAAACAGACCAAAATTGACAATTTGAAGGTAGGAAACACAGAAACAGTAAAAATGAATATTTCCGTAAAAACACCAGTCAAGGAACTCACACAGGCAAAAGCATATAAAATCCAGTAACGTGCGTAAAATGTGGAGAGGAGAGGAGAAAAGAATGGGTTCAAATTTCGATGACCATCAACTTAATATAGACTGTTGTTTGCAGAAGACACTATATTCAAAGCTAATGGAAACCATATATCAAAAACCACTAATAAACATGCAAAGATTAAAGAAAAAGAATTCCAAATACATCACTAAAGAAAGTCAGCAAAACATGAAAGACAGGAAAAGATAAAAGAAACTCTCCAGAAACATCACAAAGTAATAAAATGACAATACATACATATTTATTAGCAATTACTTTGAATGGAAATGGACTAAATGCTCCAATGAAAAGATACACAGTGTCGGAGTGGATAAAAACCAACACCCATCTATCTGTTTTCTACAAGAGGCTGCTTAGAGACCCAAACACACCTGCAGATTGAAAGTGAAAGTATGGAGAAACATGTACCATGCAAATGGATGTCAAAACAAAGCTGGAGTAGCCATACGTAAAGAGTACAAAATGGACTTTAAAACAAAGACTAGAACAAGAGACAAAGAAGGACACTGTATAATCATAAAGGGGACACTCCAACAGAAGATATAACAATTGTAAATATTTATGCACCCAAAATGGAAGCACCCAAATACACAAAACAATAATAAACATAAAGGAAGCAATTGATACTAAAACAATAATAGTAAGGGACTTAAAACTCAATCAACGGACATACCATCTAAAGAGAAAGCAAACAAGGAAACAATGGCTTTGGATGACACATGGGGCCAGATGGACATAACAGATATATTCAGAACATTTCATCCTAAAACGGCAGAATATGCATTCTTTTCAAAAATACGTAGAACATTCTCCAGAACAGATCACATCTTAGGTCATAAAACAGGCCTCAATAAATACAAAAGGACTGAAGTCATACTACTCACCTTTTCTAATCGCAATACTATGAAACTTGAAGTCAACCACAGGAAAATATTTGGAAATACCACAAATACATGGAGATTAAACAACATGCTACTAAAGAATGAGTGTAACAACCAGGACATCAAAGAAGAAATTTAAAAAATATATGGAAACCAATGAAAATAAAAACAAGACAGTCCCAAACTTTTGGTATGCAGCAAACACAGTCCTAAGAGGGAAGCAGATAGAAATACAGACCTACGTCACATCACAAACAACCTAACCTTACACTTATACCAGATAGAAAAAGAACAACAAACAAAGCATAAAGTCAGCTGAAGAAAGGAAATAACAAACATCAGAACATAAATAAATAATACAGAAACTAAAAAAAAAAAAAAAAAAAACAGGGGTGCCTGGGTGGCTCAGTTGGTTAAGCATCCGACTCTTGATTTTGGCTCAGGTCACGATCTCACAGCTTGAGAGATTGAGTCCTGCATCAGGCCCTGCGCTGACAGTGCAGAGCCTGCTTGGGATTCTCTCTCTCTGACCCTCCCTCCCCCTCTTTCTCTATCTCAAAATAAATAAACATTTAAAAAAAGAAGCTAAAAAACAATAGAACAGATCAATGAAACCAGGAGCTGGCTCTTTGAAAAAAATCAATAAAAATGATAAACCTCTAGCAGACTTCTCAAGAAAAAAGAGAAAGGATTCAAATAAAATCACAAATGAGAAAGGAGGAATAACAACCAACACTACAGAAATACAATTATAAGCGAATATTATGAAAAACGATATGCCAATAAATTGGACAACCTGGAAGAAATGGATAAATTCCTAGACATATAAATTACCAAAACTGAAACAGGAAAAAATAAGAAACTTGAACAGACTGATAACTAGCAATGAAATTGAATCAGCAATCAAAAATCTCCCAACAAACAAAAGCCCAGGGTCAGATGCCTTCACAGGCGAATTCCACCAAACATTTAAAGAAGAATTAATACCTATTTTTCTCAGACTATTCCAATAGAAAAGGTAGAAAAACTTCCCAGTTCATTCTATGAGGCTATCATTAACCTGATACCAAAACCAGTAAAAGACTCCATTAAAAAAGAAAACCACACATTTAACATCCCTGATCAAGTGGAATTTATTCCTGGGCTGCAGGGGTGGTTCAATATTCACAAATCAATCAATGTGATGCATCACTTTAATAAAAGAAGGGATAAGAGCCACATGATCCTTTCAATACATGCAGAAAAAGCATTTGACAAATCCATTCATGAGAATAAACCCTCAATAAAGTAGGGTTGAGGAACATACCATGACATAATAAAGGCCATATACAAAAAACTCACAATGGATATCATCCTCAATGCGGGAAAACTGAGAGATTTTTCTCTATGGTCAGGAATAAGACAAGGATGTCTACTCTCCCCAATTTTATTCAACAGTATATTGGAAGTCCCAGCCATAGCAATCAGACTACAGAAAGAAATAAAAGGCATCCATATTGGCAAAAAAGAATTAAAACTTTCACTATTTGCAGATGACATGACACTCTATGTAGAAAACCCGAAAGACATCACCAAAAAAAATTGCTACCAGTGATAGACAAATTCAGTAATGTAGCAGAATACAAAATCAATGTACAGAAATCTGTTGCATTTCTATACACCTGTAATGAAAAACCAGAAAGAGATCGGAAAATCAATCCCATTTACGACTGCACCAAAAACAGTAAGACACCTTGGAATAAACCTAACCAAGGTGGACCTGCCCTCTGAAAACTACAAACCACTGATAAGAGAAATTGAATATGACACAAAAAAATGGAAAGACATTCTATGGTCACAGATCAGAAGAAAATAATGTTGTTAAAATGTCTACACTACCCAAAGCAATCCACACACTTAATGCAATCCCGATCAAAATACCAACAGTGTTTTTCACAGAGCTAGAGCAAACAATCCTAAAATTTGTATGGAACCACAAAAGACCTCCAAATAAACAAAGCCACCTTGAAAAAGAAAAACGAAGCTGAAGGCATCACAATTCCAGACCTCAAGTTATATTACGAAACCATAGTGATCATAATAGTATGGCAATGGCACAAAAAAAGTCACATAGATCAATGGAACACAACAGAAAACCCAGAAATAGACCCACAACCACACAATCAATTAATCTGTAACAAAGTAGGAAAGAATATTAAACAAGAAAAAGAGAGTCTCTTCAACAAATGGTGTTGGGAAAACTGGAGAGCTACACGCAAAAGAATGAACCTAGACCACTTTCTTATACCATACACCAAAATAAATTCAAAATGGATGAGAGACCTAAATGTGAGATATGAAACCATAAAAAGCCTAGAAGAGAGCACAGGTAGTAATTTCTCTGACATCAGCCCTAGCAACTTCTTACTCGAAATGTCTCCTGACACAAAGGAAACAAAAGCAAAAATAGATTACTGGGACCTCATCAAAATACAAAGCTTCTGCACAGCGAAGGAAACAATCAGCAAAACTAAAAGGCAACCAACGGGATGGGAGAAGATATTTGCAAATGACATATCAGATAAAGGGTTAGTATCCAAAATCTATAAAGAACTTATCAAACTCAACACCCAAAACACAAATCATCCAGTGAAGAAATGGGCAAAAGACATGAATAGACACTTCTCCAAAGAAGACATCCAGATGGCCAACTGACACATGAAAAAAATGCTCCACATCACTCATCATCAGGGAAATACAGATCAAAACCACAATGAGATACCACCTCACACCTGTCAGAATGGCTAACATTAACAACTCAGGCAACAACAGATGTTGGCGAGACTACGCAGAAAGGGAACCCTCTCACATTGTTGGTGGGAACGCAAACTGGTGCAGCCCCTGTGGAAAACTGTAGGGAGGCTCCTCAAAAAGTTAACAATAGACCTACCCTATGATCCAGCAATCACACTGTTCGGTATTTACACAAAACACACACAGTAGAATATTACTCAACAATAAAAAAAGAATGAAATCTTGCCATTTGCAACATGGATGGAGCTAGGGAGTGTATAAGGCTAAATGAAAGAAGTTAGTCAAAGAAAGACAAATACTATACGATTTCACACATATTTGGAATTTAAGTTACAAAACAGATGAGCAAAGGGGAAAAAGAGAGAGGGGGGAGTGAGGGGGTAGAGAGAGGGAGAGCAGGAGGGAGGGAGGGAGAGACAGAGAGAGAGAGAGAGAGAGGGAGAGAGAGAGAGAGAAAGTGAGGTAACCCAAGATACAGACTCTTAACTACAGACAACACACTGATGGTCACCAGAGGGGAGGTGGGTGGGGTATGGGTAAAACAGTTGATGCGGATTAAGGAGTGCACTTGCTGTGATGAGCACAGGGTATGGAAGTGTTGAATCACTAAATTGTACACCTGAAACTAATATTACACTGTATGCTAACTAACTGTACTTTAAATAAAAGCTTTTTAAAAAGGAAGCAGAATCCTTCCTTGTGATAAACATTTCATTATGTGGGCAAACAGTATCCTTCATATAAACTCATTCTCAGCATTTGGAATTCCAAGAATACATCATACCTTGGAGCTACGTTACAGAGGAAATGAAATAGAGCTCATTTGTGCACACTGCCGTCTAAAATCATAGATCTTAAACTTCCTGGAAGAAACACAAGAATAGTTGGAAAGTGTGTACGTGGGGAGGGGGGGGTGAAGGTTTTTATGTGCTGTTATTTGAAGGAGGAAAAAGGATATATTCCATGGAAAATATATATTTGCAATGAAAACAAGATGATGCATAACATGAAGTATTCAGATGCTTCCGGATTTACAATATTCCCTTTGTTTAAAAAATACCTATTTTTGAGGTTATATTGTATGCAAAATACAGATGCCGTAAATGGGTGCATTTGGGATGCAATTGTTAAATGTTCTCAAACTTTCCATCATTAAATATCAGCTCATTGTTTAACCCCTCACATTAGATGTTTGCTTTTTTTTTTTCTTCTGGTGAAAAGAATTTGGGTTTTACTCCTATATCATATCATTCTTTTTTTCCACAAAGTTTAACAAGTGGTCCCAAATAATAATTTAAAAGATAAATAGAAGAATCTTGCTTTAGAACTTGAATGACTATATTTAAATAGATAATTTGCTACTATTATTCTTAAGCAATATTCAAGACATGTTCTCTCCTTATGAGGTCATTGAAATTGGGTTCCTGCAACTTGTGTACCAGTTACCACTTTACTCAGTGTTTTTTCCGACCCTCACCAGGCATACCCACATGGAGGTTTAACAACGTCTCCTGGAACTGAAAAGCAATTATAGCAAGATTCCAGGATATGAATAAATAAAAGGCACTTTCCTGTATACCAGCAGTGAACAGGTAGAATTGAAATTTTTTTTAAAAAACTCTATTTACATTAGCTCAAAAAATGAAATACTTAGGCATACATCGCACAAAAGTTGTACTACAAGATCTATATGAGGAAAACTACTACACTCTGATGAAAACACAATTAGAAGAATATAATGCATGGAGAGACATTCCATGTTCGTGGATAAGGAACACTGAATATTGTCAAGATGGCTAATGCTTCCTGACTTGATCTAGAGATTCAATGCAATCCCAGTTAAAACCCCAGCAAGTTCTTTTATGCATTTCAAGAAACTGATTCTAAAGTTTATATGAATAAGAAATAAAGTTTATACACACTCCCCAGAGATGTTACATTTTTAAAGAAACCATTTATTTTTTTTTCCTCAGTGGGAAAACCTCTTCCCCCAAATATATCCAAGGATTTCTCTCACACTTAATTGTAGAGTCTGCTGCTGAAAGTTAATGTCCTCATAGACACTGGCTGTTGACTTTATGAAAATATTTAAGCAATCATAAATCTCTACGCCAGAGATCGGCAAACTATTTCTATAAAGGGTCAGATAGTAGGTATTTTAGGCATGGTGGCTCAGGCAGTCTCTGCCGCCAATTTTTTAAAGAACATTTTTAGCAATTCATTAAGGTGTGATTTACATACCACATTTTCACCCGTTGCAAGGTACAATTCAGTGATTTTTAGCAAATCTATACAGCTGTGCAATCTTCACTAGAAACACATTTCAGAACATTTGCATTAGTTCCAACAGGTGCCTGTGCCCATGTGTAGTGAGGACAACATCGAGCCCAGGTAAGTACTCATCTTTCCTCTTTATTTTTTATATTTATTTATATTTTATTTTTTTTATTTTTTATGTTTAAGTAATTGTCTACACCCGACGTGGGGCTTGAACGTCCAACCCCAAGATCAAGTGTCGCATGAGCTACGGATGGAGCCAGCCAGGCATCTCTCATCTACTTATCAAGAAAACTGTGGCTTCTGCAGAAACTTCAGGTCAAGGAGTCACAGAGTATGTAGTCTTTTGTGACTGGCTTCTGGTTTTTAAGGCTCTTTCTCGTGCTCTATTGCATCAGACATCTGTTCCTTTCAACTGCAGAATAGAACTCCACTGTATGGATGGACCACATTGTCTTTATTCACCCAGGGATGGGCATGTGGGTTGTTCCCAACTTTTAGCTTTTATGAATAATGGTGCTATGAACATGGGTCCAAGTGTACAAACGACCAGTGAAAAGATAAGTTGAGGGAATGCACAGTTGCACGGTGGTCAGAGTCAACCACAGTATATTACATACTTGAACAATTGCCAAGAGAGTAGATATTAAATGTTCTCATTACACATACATGCGCGTGCAGTCATTATGTGATGTACACAGAGTTTACCTAACCCTACCTTCATCATTAGATTGCGGTATGTGAAGTGTACCAAATGAACACATTGTACCCCTTAAACTTACTCAGAGTGACATGCCAATTAAATCACAAGCTTTAGCTCTGCTGATTTAGTGCAAAAGGGTCCAGGGGCAACACATAAATGAATGAGTATGAATGTTTTCCAGTAAAGCTTTATTTACAAAAATGACTGCTGGGCCATAATCTTCTGGTTCCTTGGTTTGGTTTTGTTTTGTTTTGTTTTTTGGGTTTTTTTTAACTAGATGCCTGGAATTAGGGAAACGTATCATCACACCATGTGCTTTTTGGTTGATTGCCTGTCCCTCTGGCGTGACCTTCAGGTCCACGCGGGCAGAACATTGCTGTGTCTGCTGTGATCTTGCCCGTGAGTTGCTGGCTCCTGACACATAGCTTGCACATCAAATAAATTTTGGTTAAATGCATGCTTCAATTTATAGCTGAATACATGAAACCCAAAAGCACAATGGAGAGCCGGGAATCAGATCTACACTATTAGAATTCACCTCCACATTCATGAAACCAGCAGTCTGAAGATAAAGCATCAACAACGAAATAGTGTTCTTGTTTCCAAGGTATAATTTCACAAAGATTCATGATCATTCCATAAAATCCAACTGGCTCACCAAGTTTCCTTCTGCAATGTAAAGATGACTACTGCTGGGGCCCCTGGGTGGCTCAGTAGGTTGAGCATCTGACTTGGGCTCAGGTCATAATCTCATGGTCTGTGAGTTCGAGCCCCATGTCGGGCTTGACAGCTCGGAGCCTGGATCCTGCTTTGGATTCTGTGTCTCCCTCTCTCTCTGCCCCACCCCTGCTCATGCTCTACATTTGTCTCTCTCTCTCTCTCTGTCTCTCAAAAATAAATAAACATTAAAAATTTTTTTTAAAAAAGATTGCTACTGATAAGGGGCGCCTGGGTGGCTCAGCTGGTTGAGTGTCCAGCTCTTGATTTGGGGTCAGGTCATGATCCCAGTGAGGGCATCCACACTGAGTCAGGAGCTGACTTGGGATGCGCTGCCTCCCTCTCTCTCAAATAAAAATAAATAAATAAATTTTAAAAAAGATTGCAACTGTTAATTTTCCAAAAGTACTCTAGGGCATTCTTCTACTCTATTCATATTTCCAGAATATCTTCACAAAAACAATAATACAGAAGAAGTTCATTTTTGCTAGGAATAGGGAATTCTAGTGCTGGTGGATTTATGTGACATTTTCTAGGAACTCAGAAATGTTGACGGCAATGAATTTGAGAATGAAGTACAGTTTTTACCATTTCCCCACTCTCTAGCACACTTAATGTGGGCACATTAAGCTCCTACTTACTCCCAAGACAAAATTACTTTTCAAGAATATATTCCAAATACCAGATGCAGAAATTCTTTCAGAAATACAAGCGTGACAGGGCAGCAATGTTCCTGCCATTCTGAACAGTTTTGGAAAAAACTCAGCTCAGACCTTAAAATGACTGACTCATGGCTAAAATAAATGCAATAAAACTGAATTGAATTAATCACAAAATTACACCCTGAAGGGAAAATAAGGCTACATTAGAATAAGTATATGTTGCCAAGTACAGGACTCCCAGTAAAGAGGTGTAATTTATAATCTGTATCAAATTGTTTCTACGGCATTTTTAAAGTTCAAGGTTACAAGCGAGATTCTATAGAAGTGGTCCTACTTTTCCACTCCTTTTAATCCCTGCCACCGTCCTGATAATTCACAGCAATATGCACGAAAAGGTCTTCCTTTTGAGGTATAAATAGGTCGGCCCTATAATTATCATTCATACTAGGACATATCTGTGGGTGGGAGGGAATAGTTATAATTATACAGGGACATGTACCACATCCCAAGGATTTCCTAAGTAAAAGTAAATTGCCTTCAATTTAGTAAACTCTGACTATAAAAATAACCTTATTTACATAAAATAATGCCACCAGCTTAATGATGAAAAATTAAAAAAAAAAAAAAAAAAAAAAAAAACTCTTGAACGGTTGCATACCTACCGTTCAGAGTTAGTGAAATAATCTGTTCATAAACAATGAGTGAAAAAAAAAAAACTAAACAGACAAGAAAAATCATTGATCAACATCTATGTGCCAGCAGGACGCTGCTGAGCTCTGGCCATTCTTTCAATAAACGTTCATAACGTGCCATCCAAGTCACCTGTCGTAGGTACTTTGAAGAGACAAAGGTCAGGCACAGCCACATTTAGGGAGAAAGAAATGAGGTGTTTCCTAGTTCCTGGGTTGGGAATGCTGATGCCTGCTGGAAATCATCACACCTTGAAAAATATAGACAGAATGGAGTTAAAAGATTTGGACAATTGACACGACCCTTCCTCCTCTAAGTGTGCATTCACTGTGGGAAAAATGAATTCAAGACATTTATGTGATAACCAAAGGTCTATGTCCCGGACACTTGTAAGCAAGGGTCCAGATCTCAGTACGGAATTGTAGGCTGGAAATACAGACTTGCAACGACTAGGATGGAGGGGTTTGAAACGTGTGTATATGGACTCATGCACACATGCACTTACATGCACATATTTAAATGATGTTGTTATGTGTATGTGCATAAAATATGTAATTGATAATATAGACATATGCACGCATGTTATCTATGCAGGCATACATACATGATCATATATCCATACATCTCAATTCCATCTTTTAAATACACAGAATTACATAACTTTATGTATACCTAAATGATGAATGTCATATCTCTGTATCATGTATCCATCAAGTCAATCTACCTCCAGCATTTATTTATCATCTATTATCCATCTATCATATGTATAATACATCACATCTGTTGTATGTATGTATGCATCTATCTACCTACCTACCTATCATCTATCCATCCATCCATCCATCCATCCATCATTTTCTATCTATCTATCATCTATCATTGGTCTTATCTATGTATCTATCTATCATTGGCCTTATCTATCCATCCATCCAACCATCCATCATATCTATGTATGTATGTATGTATGTATGTATGTATGTATCTGTCTATCTCTCTATCATCAGTCCTAACTATGTCCATGCATCCCTGTATCTATCTATCTATCTATCTATCATCTATCCATCCATCATATCTATCTATGTATCTATGTATCTATGTATCTATCTCTCTATCTCTCTATCATCTATCCATCCACCATATCTATCTATCATCTATCTATCTATCTATCTATCATCTATCATTGGTCTTATCTATGTATCTATCATTGGTCTTATCTATCCATCCATCCAACCATCCATCATAACTATGTATGTATGTATCTATCTATCTCTCTATCATCAGTCCTAACTATGTCCATGCATCCATGTATCTATCTATCTATCTATCTATCATCTATCCATCTATCATATCTATCTATCTATCTATCTATCTATCTACCTACCTACCTACCATCTATCATCTATCATTGGTCTTATCTATGTATGTATCATTGGTCTTATCTATCCATCCATCCAACCATCCATCATATGTATGTATGTATGTATGTATGTATGTATCTGTCTATCTATCATCAGTCCTAACTATGTCCATGCATCCCTGTATCTATCTATCTACCTACCTATCATCTATCCATCCATCCATCCATCATATCTATCTATCATCTATCTATCATTGGTCTTATCTATCCATCCATCCAACCATCTATCATTTCTTTCTATCTATCTATCTATCTATCTATCTATCTATCTATCATCTATCTATCATCAGTCCTAACTATGTCCATGCATCCCTATATCTGTCTATCTACCTATCACCTATCATATCATATCTATGTAGATATCATCTGTCTTATTTACGTATCTTTCTGTCATCTATCTACACTGGTATCCACCTAGCATCTGTCATATCTATCTTGCTATCATCTCTTTATAGTGACATCTGTCTACAATTATCTAATTTTGACCAGCTGCCTAAAGAAGTCCAGTCACAGGGTCCTTGAAGGCCCCTAAAATTATTAAGATCAGAAGAGACCCCACTAATGGAAGCAGAAACTTATGATTACATAAGAAGTATTAGTGTCACAGAATCCAGGGACACTGCCTGTTACAATAACATGGCGAGAATTCACTCTCCACAGACGTTTGTTTCCACTGACATCTTGAGTGCTGAAGAGTGCTCAGTGAGAAGAATAATTGTGACAATCTTTATCTGAACATAACTTGCTCTCCTAGACTGAGATAACCCGCCCCCTGCCATCTGCTCATCTCAAACAGCGGGATTCATTGCTTCCTGAAAAGCCAAAGGTAGCCATTAAAAAATAAATAAATAAATGAGTCTTCAGTTTGAAAAATATAAAAATTACAAATAGCACTGTTGATAAATTATAACCTGATGGGGTTTCCTTGGACCGCGCTGAATTTCCTTCCATTCTGTGTCAAATCAGTTGAAGACAGTAGCATCATTCACCTTCTGGAAGGAACTATAATTTTGCACCTTTCTAAGCAAGGAAGTCCACTGTCACAGTGGGGGTGGTGTCCAAACCACAGGGTTTTTAGATCTCTCGGCCACTGAGGATTGGAAGGTGTGCGTGGTCAGTGACCGCGGTCAACGTGGGCTGTGGAACACATCCGGTAGGAGCCATCAGCCACGGGAAGTTGATTAAGTGGAACAACCTTACTGTACAAATGCTCAAGTCACTCTATAGGGAAGAGCTAAGAACTGTCCAAGAAGGGGCGCCTGGGTCGCTCAGTTGGTTAAGCATCTGATCTGATTTCAGCTCTTGTCACGATCTCACAGTTCGTGGGTTTGAGCCCATCGGGCTGAGCGTGAAGCCTGCTTGGAATTCTCTCTCAGCCTCTCTCTCTGCCTTGTCTTGCTCATGCTCTCTCTCTCTCTCTCTCTCAAAATAAATGACCTTAAAAAAATTAACAACAACAAAAATATCCTAGAAGATATCACCAAATACCCAAGCTAGATCTGGACATGCTCCTAATGTGAACATTAGGAGAGCACATCTGTGGTCAGCAGATGTCTCCAGAGATGTCCATGCAAACCCCTGGAGCCTGCGGAAGCTGGAGACTGCCCTTATGGGAACGCCAGCAGGGACGTGGGGGTCCCAGTCCTAACAACGACGGAGGCAGGAGAATTCCGCCAACAAGCAGAACCAGCTTGGAACCAGTAAGAAACAGACGCGGCAGTCCGCCCTGAGACTATGTGCCCGGCGCAGAAGTCGGGCAGATGCGGGGCGAGAAAAGAGAGCGAGTGTCCCGTTAGCACAAATAGGCTGGAAGAGAGGAGAGGAGTTAGAGAGACAGGTGCACTGCTAAGTGAACCACACGTGATCGGGAGTGAAAACCAGGAGGACGTGGAAACACGTCCAGTCCAGCAGTGGATAAAGGGAAGAAAATGAAAATGAAGGCAGGGGAAAGCTTCTTCTGTGGGGTGGGCAGTGATGGACAGATGACAGGGGCAGCACTGATGATGATTTTCACGGCCACAGGGAGGACCCGTTTCTTCACTGTGTTGCTGGTGCATTATTACATCTGCAAGATTTTCCACGGGCATGTGGAGCTGTTTATGCCATACGTATTTCATTTTATTTTTCTCAGGTTTTATTTATTTTGTCAGAGAGAGCAGGGGAGGGGCAGAGAGAGAGGGAGAGAGCATCCCAAGCAGGCTCTGTGCTGTCAGTGCAGAGCCCGATGCGAGGCTCAATCTCACGAAATTTGGAGATCATGACCTGAGCCGAAATTAACAGTCGGATGCTTAACCCACTGAGCCAGCCAGGCGCCTCGCTATGCATACATTTTAAACCTGAAGGTCGGGGCGCCTGGGTGGCTCACTCCGTTAAGCATCCAACTTCAGCTCAGGTCATGATCTCACCGTTCGTGAGTTCGAGCCCCGCGTCTGACAGCAAAGAGCCTGCTTTGGATCCTCTGTCTCTCCCTCTCTCTCTGCCCCTCCCCTGCCCGCTCGCTCTCTTTCAAGTAAGGAAACATTTAAAAAAAATAAGTGATAAATAAAACTGAACATCAACGATACATCGATTTGTTTCAACAAGTCAACATACACACAATGTAACAAATTGCACCTTTTGCTAATCTATTTGCAACATCCATAATCCCACAGGCTGATCTGCACACACAAGTCTGTACTTTATAGCAAACACAGGTGGCTCCATGAAAATCAGGCAAAATATATGAATAGGCTGAGGGGTTTTTGTTCCTATGAAGATTGATGAAATAAACGACAAGATCCTCAAAGTTAGTGCTACATTTCAAAATCACAACCTAAAAGTGCATTTGATTGCTGAACCTCGCTTTGTCAAGTACTGACGTGTGAGAACACTTGATAAAGGCAAGCCCCGGTGGGGAGGTAAGGATCCCCAGGCACTTCTGATGGGAGTGTGCGTTTTTAACAACTGAAAGAGAAATGTGTCTCTACCTAGGAGGTTGAAATCAGTGAAAAGGCTGAATCCTGTGCACCTGCTTTAATGTATTCCTTGAGACTACCTCGTGTATGTGTGCTAGGAGCGAGACAGGATGTGTGCTCTAGCATTGCATGAAAGAAATCAAATAAATGTGGGTGCCCGGGTGACTCATCCAACTTCAGCCCAGGTCATGATCTCACCGTTCATGGGTTCGAGCCCCGTGTGGGGCTCTGGGCTGACAGCTCAGAGCCTAGAGCCTGCTTCAGGTTCTGGGTCTCCCTCTCTCTCTGCCCCTCCCCAACTCATGTTCTGTCTCTCTCTCTCTCTCTCTCTCTCTCTCTCTCTCCCAAAAATAAATATTAAAAAGAAAGAAAGAAAGAAAAGAGAACCCACAAACATAAAAAAAAACCTGAAAAGGACCAAAATGCCCATGAATAGGAGAAAGTTATGTTGTATGACCTACTCCCAATAACATACAGCACTGAATGCATGTTTCAAAAATGTAAACTGTATCTACATGAAATCATAGGAATATTTCTCAAAACAAAATAACAATGTGAGAGAAGTGAATGCATGGTATCATATATTATTTATAGATTTTTAAATTGAATAATTTCCTAAAGTTATTATAGATATGCTTACATTTAGGAGAATTATTTTTAAAAATGCTGTGTTGGGGCACCTGGCTGGCTCAGTCCGTGGAGAGTGCAACTCCTGAACTGAGGGTCATGAATTTGAGCCCCACATTGGTCCGTGGACATTACTTTAAAAAACAAAAACCCAAAAAAAAACAAAAGAAGGATTTTTTTTAAGTGCTGGGTTGTTCGAACTTAGGATAATGATTCCTTCTGGGGCGCCTGGGTGGCTCAGTCAGTTAAGTGTCTGACTTCGGCTCAGGTCATGATCTTACAGGTCATGAGTTCGAGCCCCACATCAGGCTCTGTGCTGACAGCTTGGAGCCTGGAACCTGCTTCGGATTCTGTGTCTCCCTCTCTCTCTGCCCCTCCCCTGCT
>NC_064817.1:2329645-2358633 GCF_023721935.1 Panthera uncia
CTGCTTCGGATTCTGTGTCTCCCTCTCTCTCTGCCCCTCCCCTGCTCTCACTCTGTCTCTCTCTCTCAAAAACATTAATTAAAAAAAAAAAACAATGTAAATTAAATACACAATAAAATAGAGCTATTTTCTGGAGGTACTATTTTTCTAAAAACGCCCCAGCAGCAAGCTGCTGACAGATCTGCTGGGAAGGCTGAAAGACAGTGGGTAATTCAAACACCTATATGTGACCTTTCCCATCCAATGGAGCCCCAGGTCTTGAGGGCGTGATGCCACACATATGCACTCAATTTCATTGCCACGACTGAATGCATTTGGTCTTTGGTGACCTACCTTCTGCCTCCCTCTAAGGACAGGCTGCCAATGGAGGAGAGGGGTAAGCAATGAGCACTGGTAGAGACCCTTTATTTGCAAGTGAACTTTTGGACAAATGGACCCGGGGTGCCGTGTTCTACCTCCTCCCTGTTGCCCGTCTATCACCTCAAAAGGCGTTGCAAGTGTTGATTCGTGTCTATGTTTCAACTGATCATAGGATGAACATCCCCCTTGGAGCTCAGATCTAAGCCACTTGCTTTAAGTGAGCTTTCCACCAGACTCATGCATTGCACGAGCACGTCACGCCCCTGTTCGGTTGCATTTGCACGCTGTTCTGATCCCGTTGATATACAGCTCTGTCCTGGCCAAGGAGGGAAGGACAGAATTTCCGCACCAGTTGGTGATGGGGTCGAGCTCCAATTCTCCTCCACGGGTGCACAATCTGATCTGATTGTCTAACAACCGGACGGTCGTAGAAACTCAATAAATATTTGATGACAGAGCAAATGGAAGCCACATTTAGATGCAACTTGGCAGAAAGAACAAACAGCTACGAAGACAGCAGACAACGGGAATTATTTCTAAGACAGTCGGGGCTGCCACGTATGTGTCTGGCCTACAGGAAAACGCGCATAAAACGATCCCTTTCTAGACCTACAGCTGGGGAGGGGAAGGCTGGTTGCTTCAAATGTGGTTCAAGAGATAAATATACCAGGCAACCTAGCACATGGTTTTGTTTTGTTTTTTTCTTCTGAGGACAGAAAGTATCAAACAGTCGCACACACACAACATTTCAAGGAAAAATGCAACACACGACTGTGTCTATATCACTGACGGCAAACGAAGAAGGAAGGGAGACACTGAGTAGGATTTCCTGCCATAGAGAGATCATCTCTACACAAGGGAAGAATCGACCTAATATCAAAACAAAAGGAAAATACCAACAGCAACAAGAAGGCCTGCGGACGGGGGTGCAAAGTCCAGGAGGCAGAACAGAAAGCACAGGGGATGTTTACGGGATCAGACACAGGTCTGGACAAAGGTGTTCCCAATTCACGGTGAGGGAAATTGAGTTTACAGAACAGGGAGACTTTCACGGTCTGGGAAAGCAAGGTACCACTGGCGAGAGTCCAGGCATTGGACAGGACACCCCTGCTCGAAGGTCAACCAAAACCACGCATACGTTGGGATTCCTCCCACTCACGACGTTAGATTTTTAGAACGAACGTGTAGATCCACACATTTCTCTACACTTTGCGTACTCCACGCAAATGATATACGGTGGAGCCATTTGGGCAACTCTTTCCTCCAGACATTACACCTTCTGCTCTCGGTGAGCATCTTGAATGGCTTTCGTTCTTTGTTCGATCAGCACGCTCGTGATGATGCAATGCCATTGTTTTTCTATCCCTTTGGTGCAAATACATGAGAATCTCTTTAGGTTATGTAGCCAGAGCTGGAATAATGGGGCGTTACAGCATACGCGACCCAGTTTGGATTCCCGAAGACATGTGTGATGGCAGGTTAAAAGTACTCCTGCGATGCTAAGAATGTTTCTGTGACGCTGCAACATGGTCAGGGCATCTCGTTACCGGATTAATTTATGGTCTGTGGGGCGTTGCCTCTCTAAAGTTATCATTTATCCCTTTGTAATTACTGCGTGTCTGTGGGAGATGGTTGGAGACCATGAAAACATTGTCCTTTTCTTGACTAGTTCGGACTTTATACTGGCCTCATTCCTTCCAGAGGTATCAGAAATTCTTCTCTAAGGTAGGGATCTCTCTTGTTACCCATTTAGTCATGAAATTATAGCCGATAGCTGCAGGAACTTCACTGATTTTCAGGTAACCCTATGGGTTCTAATTTAGTGCTGTTGTTAGTGGGTCATCCCATTTCCTCCCACTTTCTCATACCGTAAGCTCCTTCGGTTTGAGGAGTGCGTCCTTCCCACAAAACATCAGACAGGTGCGGATTGAGAGATATTCAACAAAACACTTACCATTATTCTTTAAGTGTTCAGGTCACGAAAGATCAGGAAAGATGTAGGGCCATCAGGAAAGATGTAGGGCCTTCCCCATGCAGGAGGACAGTCAGCCACCGTGGCCAAGATATAACGTGGGGTCCCAGAATGGATCCTGGACTGGGAAAAACAAATACATAAAAGGAAATGGCATTTGAATTATGTGCGTACTTTGCAATCTTGTGCCAAAGTTAATTTCTTAGTTTCAATAACTGTAGCACGGTTTATACAGAGATCAATGTGGGAGGAAGAGGGGTGAAGGCAAGATCCCACTACCCTGTGTCCTTGTCCAAATCAACATGGCCAGATTCTGTTTTGCTTGTAGGCTACGAGACATTTCTGAGATTTGTTTATCTTTCTGGTGACCCATGTTTTCTGTCGTTGCACCAATACTGGGCAGATATTTTAATTTTTTATTGATTATTCATTTATTTTGAGAGCGAGCAATTGGGGAGGGGCAGAGAGAGAGACACACACACACACACACACACACACACACACACACACACAGAATCCCAAGCAGGCTCCAGGCTGTCAGCACAGAGCCTGACATGTGGCTCGAACCCAGGAACCGTGAGATCGTGCCCTGAGCCGAAATCAAGAGTAGGATGCTTAACCAGCTGAGGCACCCAGGCACCCCAGTGGGCTGATATTTTAAATTAAATTATACAGATCTTACCAAAGAGTACTGAGAATTAAAATCTATTGAAATGTTTTCTCTTCCCCACACGCAAATATTCTGACACTGTCTGGTTAAATATTCTCCTCCCAGCTCTTTGAACTTTGAATGATTTCTATGATCATGTGGCAAATGTCTCCTCGCCTTTATTCTACAGTGATCACCATTGTCTCATGGCAAAAACAGTTGTGATTTGTCTGAATTCATGCAGAGATGACAGGAATTTATTCGGTCCCTGGGTACTTCAAGGATGGGAATGGCTAGTTCCTGCCTCTCATATTTTCAGGGTTCAGCAGAGCAGCTGCTAGGCGAGAAAAGGAAGAACGTGAAGAAATCTCACCAAATGCCAGGCTGTCCCTGGGAAGTGTGGGACTCTCTTCATTTCCTGCTTTAACCCCCATTCCAAACACCTGTAACTGTGAAGTTTCCTTTCCCATACGGCTGTTTAGACAGGAGAGAAAATTCAGGACTCTCCCTTTGGTTTTGGCCCTTTTACTGAACGTGGTCTTTCGTTTGCTGTGCCTTTGGGACATCCCTCCTTTGCGTTATTGTGATTTTTATTTCACAGGAGGAAATCAAAAAGTTGATGATACACATAGCTTTTTGTTTTCTGCACGTGGGAGTTTGTTAAGTGTTAAGTATCTATCTATTTATCCGATAACGTGGTCAACATCAAAAGTACTTGAAGACTGGTATGCTAGAAGGTGTGGTCATGCGGGGGTGCCTGGGTGGCTCAGCCGGTTAAGTGTCCGACTTCGACTCAGGTCATGACTTCCTGGTTCATGGGTTCGAGCCCCACGTCGGGCTCTGTGCTGACAGCTCAGAGCCTGGAGCCTGCTTCGGATTCTGTGTCTCCCTCTCTCTCTCTGCGCCTCCCTTGCTCACGCTTTCTCTCTCTCAAATATAAATAAAATAAACATTTTTAGAATGGAGGAATACTGGGGAGGTAACCATCTGGCATTTAGGGAACTTGACACAGGATGTGGAGAACGTTTACTATTAGAATCCAATGCAGGCTTACCAGACAGTCCTAATAAAACAGACTATCATTACTACAAGTTATCAAGCCTCAAAAGTTTTATGAGTAGGTTTTAGATGAATGCGTTCATGATCATGGGATGTGTTGTGACTTCCTGAATTTAAGGTTCAGACAGACAATGAGATAACGCAGTCACAGCTCAGCAACAAGTTCGGACATCAAATGAATGAATGAATGAATGAATGAATAAAAGAACAGAAACGAAATGTGGCAGAGATGGAGTAAAAACTGAATAAACATGCACGAGACATTTTGAAACCATAGAACGTTAAATCAACGGCATCACCTGGATCATATTAGCATGACTCATAATTCCTCCTACTGATGGCCACCAAAATGGCAAGACAAGAGAGAAGTGTAGATGCCAGAAAGGATTGCATCGTAAGCCTTATATCCCCACTGTTAAGAAACCGAGGGTCGGTTTATTCAAGTATCGAACATCGTTTTTCTACGCTTGTCCAACATAAGACACGTATGTGGCTGCACAGAGCATCTGTAGTCTGATCCGAAACCACGTCTGCCTTCTAAATCCAAAACCAATTGGAATGATGTTTCCTGAGTTTTGTTCTGCCCCACCTCCAGTCCCCGAAGGAGACTTAATTCCTCCCTTCCTTGGTTATTTGCTGATTTTCACAGGAATCAGGAGCTCTCAGTTTACCCAGGTCTGAACACAGCAGTAGGTCAACAATCTTGAAATCAGGGACCTTGGTCGACATGTGTTGAGTCCAGGATGATTCAAGGCATCTCCCCAGGAGAATGATTTCCGTAAGCGCTCATATTAGCATGCACAGCAGTGAGATTCACCTAACACACCCCATTTGGGATACACCTTAGTTATAAGAAGAATCTGGCCAATCGTTACTCATCCACAGAAGTGCATTCACCCAATGGAGCCCGCCTCCTGGAGGTTTCTAATGTACTGTGTTCGTCAGAAAGACAAAGAAGAAATCCTTTATTTTTTTGTCCCTGTAGACACGTAAGGTTTTGATGACCGCCATATTACCCACTGTTATTTCTAGGCTACTAAAATTTACTCTGCAATGAAAGGGAACATGATCTCCATGTCATACAATATTTTTACGCACAATTTAGGGGAGGGAGGGCATCTTTTCACCAAGTGGCTTTTTCATGCTTTGAATGAGTGTTTACTTCTCCTTTTAGCAAAGTTTCATAAAACATGGCCCTACATTTTATGGAAATATTGACCCTCAATTCCGAAAAATCTCAACCTGAAGTTAAAATTTTTAACAGGTACTTCTGAGATGTTTTATCGTGACGAAGACAGACCACACTCAGTTTTCCCACTAAATTCCGGAAAAGAAACACCTCCTTATAAAATGTAACTTTGGAGCAAAGCCACATTTCTGATGAAAACAAACCGAATGTTCCTTGCATTCAACATTGGACTATGGAAAGCATCTCTCCAAGATCCGTGTGGGTAGATGGGGATGTGGCTGGGTGGGGACATGCATCCTTCGCACTGTAACTCATCACCACTGAGGCTCAGTCTGGAAAGGTGTTGGGCCAGAGTGGTATTAACACAAATCGACTGCAAAATGGTGTAGCAGAAGGGACTGCAAAATCCACTGTCCGTTTCTTCCACAAAAGGAATACATTTATCCCCATCTGGCAAAGTCTCTTTACACTGTTTCCCCACCTTTAACATCAGGATTTGAGAAATTCCCCAGGACCTCCAGGATTTCTGTTCACAGCCCTCCAAAATAATAAAGCCACTTCCCTATCACATTGCCCCCAAAGTCTCATCTTATACGTTTGGTAATTTCTCTTGTTTTCCTGCAGTGAGAAGCAAGGCATTAATGGGGGAAAAATGCAAAGCATGGTAAAGAAACGGTCATGGCTTTCCAGATCCCCACCAACTGAAATTATCTGAAATGATGCAAAGCCTAGAGGATGTCTGGGGCAAGTGTTCATGTGAGTATCTGCGGTGGGGAGACAGGGGGAGGCCAGGGCTCCCTACAGGGGCAACGAGAGAAGGTTTGGGGGCAAACTTGTTAGATCTGCTCTGCGTGTTTTCTCAGGAAAACCACCACTGTCCTCGACGAGCAGTATCCCTGTAGCACCAAGAGTTGTGAGATGACAGTTGAAGAAACCATTCATGCACGATGCCCAGCAGGCTTCCTGTATTTTTCCTCCACTTTGTCTCCAACCAAACTGTCTGCTGCAGGGAGTCACAACCTGGGACACAGCCTCTTTGAAGGGCGGTGGTTTCTTGACTTCTCAGATGCAATCTCCCTGGAGGACGTGGCTAACGAGTTGACACGGAACGAGGATGGCCAACAGGTCTACGTGATGCTCCTTGGCCAACCTCGGACTCAGCTGGGGGACTAGCCTGGGCCTGGCGTTCAGCTTCTTTCTTCGTCTGTTACTAGACTACTGGCCAGTAAGAAGGCACTAGGGGGAACCTGAGAGTTAGGAGGAGAGCAAAGGGGTCCTGCGAAGGGGGCAGCAAAGGGGTCCTTGCCGCCACACAACAGCGGACGGTTCCGGCAGCTTCCTGGAGCACTCCATCACACATGCTCCGGGGCGCCGGCCGGGGCAGCAAAGGTGTGCCCTGCAATTCTGCCCGAGCCACCGTCACAGATTAGCCCAGCCCTGCTGAGCACAGCCTCCCGGGGGTTACCCCAGGCAGCTCAGGGGCCCAGGTGCTGCTTCCTAGTCTGGAGCACCTGTCTATCCACCTGCTGTATCGAACCCCTACGGAAGCACACAGTGACGTCTGAGTCACCCTGACTGGACCCTGACAGATACATCTGGTGGTACGTCAGTAGAACCGGTGGGCCAGGGGCATAGTATAAAAGGCGACAGTTTGGGGCGCCTGGTGGCTCAGTTAAGCCATCTGATGCTCAACTTTCAGCCCAGGTCATGATCTCACGGTTCCTGAGTCTGAGCCCCTGTGCCGGGCTCTGTGCTGGCAGCACGGAGCCTGCTTGGGATTCTGTCTCTCTCTCTCTCTCTCTCAAAATAAATAATATAAACATTTTAGGGGCGCCTGGGTGGCGCAGTCGGTTAAGCGTCCGACTTCAGCCAGGTCACGATCTCGCGGTCCGTGAGTTCGAGCCCCGCGTCAGGCTCTGGGCTGATGGCTCGGAGCCTGGAGCCTGTTTCCGATTCTGTGTCTCCCTCTCTCTCTGCCCCTCCCCCGTTCATGCTCTGTCTCTCTCTGTCCCAAAAATAAATAAAAAACGTTGAAAAAAAAAAATTAAAAAAAAAAAAATAATATAAACATTTTAAAAAAGAGATAGTTTATATTCTATTACATCATATTATGTTATATATGTATTATATATTGCTAGACGATATTTGTTATATAATACTTAATGCAAATGTATATATCATATGGTAGAGTATATTTGTTATGTTTATATATTAGGTTATATTTATTTTATATATTTATATATTGCATATTTATGTTTATTACATATGTAGCTTTATAGATTGATACTGTGTATTTGTCTAATTTGATGTTATATATTACATATTTTAATACATCTTATATATTTATTACACATATTTATATATTACATTTTACACATGTATGTTATATTCATATTATATATCTCATATATTTTTTCCATTTATATTATGTTTTCTATATTTACTTATACATTACCCATATTTACAAATATGTAAAATATGTTAAAATGTAATATATAAATATTATATATTTGATATAATGTATAAGCATATAAATATATTTAATATATGAGTATATATTTAGTATCTATAAAGATATATTTTAAAAATATGCTATAAATTGCAGCTCAGTAATTTTTTTTAAGTACTGGGTCCCTCTTCCAACTGAGCCAGCAAGGCTCCCCTAATTTTGTTGTTTGTTTTTTTTTTTTTAACAAAATTCCAAGTTTATTTATTTATGAGAGAGCAGGGTAGGGGAAGGGAGAGAGGGAGACAGAGAATCTCAAGCAGAATCCACACTGTCAGCATAGAGCCCAATGTGGGGCTCAAACTCACAAACCGTGAGATCATGCCCTGAGCGGAAATCAAGAGTCACATGCTTAACAGACTGAGCCACCCAAGTGCCCCTAATTTTTTTAAAAAGATGATTCACGTTTATTCCTTTTTAGGGGGATAACACATTGCACAGAAAGCTCAGATATGGACCGACCCATACATGGTCCATTTATTTTCCACAAGAGAATTAATTACTAATGAAAAAGTTCCTTCTCCATGAACCAAACCATGGTAACAGAGAAACAAAGTCCTCTACACAAGTAATAAAGGAACAACTTGATATACTTAGGAGGAAATACCTACGGTTTGGGGATGGAAATAGGAAAAAGCGATCATTGATCAGCTTTGAGAGATTCTGAAGTCCATCCACCTCTCTTCTGCAGATTTGAGAATCTGTCCGCTAGCTGGAAAGGTTGGAACGATTGAAACAGATGTTACACATAAGTACCTCACATCATGTGCAGTAACAGTCCCTATTACATCCTTGGCCTTGCCATATATACAGAGATAGATAGACAGATACAGATATAGATAGCTATAGCTATCGATATATAGATACAGATAGAGACGTAGATATATCTTCATGAGGTACCCACCAACATGAATTGAATTACTTGTTGTGTCTACTTTAAAATTATACATTTTCTGAGTCTGTATATTTGAATAAAGTTAAATGTAAAGCTTATATCAAAAAGTGCAGAGAGGGGAGTCTGGCTGGCTCACTGGGCTGAGCGTTCTTGACTCTTGATTTTGGCTCAGGTCATGATCCCAGGGTCATGGGATCTCCAGAGATGTAAGATCAAGCCCCGAATCAGGCTCTGCAGTGAGCGAGGAGTCTGCTTAGAATTCTCTCTCTCCCTCTCTCTCTGCCCCTCCCCGCCACATGCTCTCACTGCGTCTCAAAAAAAAAAAAAAAAAAAAAAGAATGCCAAGAATCTTGTAACCCACACACGGTTTAACCACAGAATCCACGAAATTGCAACTTTTGTTTGGGCAGGAAAAGTTCACCTTTTTTTTGGAAAACTTCACTCTTAATTTTGCTGTATTTGAATGATTTTTCTTAGACATACAATATAAGACTTCTGGCTGCATGAAAAAATACATAAATGCTTCAACATACATTTTCCCTTGTTTATTCCATATACCAAACCAAAGAAATCCTAACTGGTAAATTATCTATTTATCCATCCATCCATCCACCCATCCATCAATCCATCCATCCATCCATCCATTCTACCATCCATCTGTCTATCTATCCTATCTATCCATCCATTCAGCAATCCCTATATCTATCATCTATCATATCTATCTATCACACATTTTCCCTTATTTATTCCATATACTGAACCAAAGACATTCCAACAGTTAAATTATCTATTTATCTATCTATCCATCTGTCCATTGTACCATCCATGCATTTATCATAGCCATTAATCTATCATATCTGTCCATTATTTTATCTAATATATATTTAATATACATATATATGTGTGTATATATATATATGTACAATCAAGTGAGAGGTCACAGGAGTACATGTTGGACATTTCCCGAGAATTAATTTTATTTTATTACAGGAGCTGGTCCTTAATGATGAGGATTCAAAAACCTGAGTTTGTAAATGCAGAGTAGAGCCATCACGACAGAAGAAGAAAATTCAAAATGACCAATGACCAACACTGATACTCAATGTGAGAATGCCAAAAACATTAACTTATAACGTATGCCTCTCAGACAGTAGACTATTAAAAGAAAAGTAGTACATTCTCCATCAGCAGGCTGACTTAAGTGGCCAGCAATATGGTAATTTGACTTTTTTCCCCCATAAACATAGAGTGGTTCAGGTAAACAAAATTCTCTTAACAGGCCTGATTCCGATCATCTCATGGGTCTCCTGCAGAATAAGGGGTTTGGTAAATGTTGATTTTTTAAGTTTTACTCATTTATTTTGAGGGAGAGAGACAGAGCACGTGAGCAGGGGAGAGAGGGCAGAGAGAGAGAGACTCCCACACAGGCTCCACACTGTCAGTGCAGAGCCTGACCCAGGGCTCAATCTCAGGAACCCTGAGATCGTGACCCGAGCCGAAATGAAGCATCAGACGCTTACACAACAGAGCCACTCAGACGCCCAGGTTTTCCTTCTGATGGGCACAGAATACGAATGTATTAACCAAGGTTAATACATTGAATCTAGTTACAGATTGAAATGAGATCATCCACTACGTGTAATGTGACTTCCTATTTTCATGTTCTTTTGTGATTTTCAGGTCTCATTGCTGGAGGACGACCTTTTTTCCCTATCTCAGTTTCCTAAATACTTGGGGGGGGGGATCTCCCTCTTAAATCTGTGGACCAGCTCCAGCTTGTAAAATATCCTCATGCACATCCTATCCACTTGTGCCTTGAACGGTTTTCCTTCAGTTCCCCGTCTAAATTGTTGACTAATCTTGCTGTGGTCTGTGAAACCGTGGATGCATTTTAGTTCTATGTGAAACGACCCTCATATTCATTTGTAGTAGTGTTGTTTGGCCCTTTATGATCCTTCTGGATGCAAGATATAATAAAAGTGGAGGTCATTATCATTATGAGGACCATTTTCCCTTTTTGGAATGGCTCATGGCATTCTGAATTTGTAAGCGATCCTTATAACCTTCTCCCCAACCACAAAGTCAACTGCCCATCCAAGGTTCCAAGTCAACACGCCATTAGGAACAAATTTGTCTGCTGTTTAACTCCATCAACAGAATAGAAATCTTGCAGGCATCATTATATCTACATTACACACACATTTAATCACGTGCAAAGAGGAAAAGGGTCCATGTTGGGGAACGGTTACCTGCTGCTGTCTGCTTCTACTATGTGTAGGAGAGAAGACAGAATCATCCAACATGGGGAGCACTGGCTTCATACTCGAATCCTCTCGGCTATGCTAATGTCAGAGGAGGAAACATCCACTTGTGTGAGACAGAGACAAAGGGAGTAGGGGAGCCTTCTGTGATACAGACAAGGTTGCCTTAATCAAACGTCATCACTAGGACCAAAGAAATACGTTTGCACAAAAACCTGCATCCTTCTGCAAGAAACCTGGAGAACCTTGGAAGATGCTGCATTCGATGAGGACCTGAGATGAGGAGAAGGAACGGGGCATCAGAAACGGTACCCTGAGGAAAGCGAGAGTCTCTGCTGGGGAGCCACGTGCCAAGTGGGGGTCTTGAGAGTTGAGAAGGAGCTATTTTGAGAAGACTTCTTGGTAGACACAGAAGGGTTTATATTTATATTTAGGTCTTGGTATGAAGGCACGCTGACTGGGAGTCAGTGCCTCCTGGAATAGTAACTAAGCCCCAACCTACTCGTATCGGTCTAGACTTGAGTATACACTTCAAGTGACACAGAAATGGCTGCTCCGTGCAAGGATCAAAATCCACTTGCCTCTCCATCTGTCGTTTGCAGGAACACAACCCTCATTTTCCATCTTTAAAACAACAGACTTGATTATTCAGAGCAGTTTTAGGTTCATGGCAAAACTGAGGGGAAGGTAAAGGGATGTCCCCCCTCCCCGCCTCCCCACACCCACACACAGCCTCCTCCATGATGAAGAGTCCCAGCAGAGAGGGCCGTTAGGACAGCATCCACACTCTATCGCCACCCAGCGTCCATACTAGATATTAGGGCTCACTCTTGGTGTTGTGCACTTTTGGGGTTTGGGCAGATGTATGATGGCATGTATACACCATCGTAGCCCCACACAGACCCTTTCTTTCAAAGCCATGAAGAGGGGTGCCTGGGTGGCTCAGTCGGTTAAGCATCCAACATTGGCTCAGGTCATGATCTCACGGTTCATGAGCTCCGAGCCTGGAGCCTGCTTTGGATTCTGTGTCTCCCTCTCTCTCTGTCCCTCCCCTGCTTGTGCGTGCGTTCTCTCTCTCTCTCTCTCTCTCAAAAATAAACATTAAAAAAATTTTTTTAAGCCATGAAGAGTTTTTACAGAGATGACTTAGGAGAAAAATACAGAGCATCCTGCTTAGAGATTTCATGAAACTGAGCCATCACCGCAGAGGAAGAGAGTCACGCATACTGAAGAGGTCATTACAACCCCCCCCCCCCATTTTGTGCATAGCTGATCCAACAATTTTAGAGAACTCTAAATAATTTCATTAAAATTGCTCAAGCTATGGGCGTCTGGGTGGCTCAGTCGGTTGAGCGTATGACTTTGGCTCAGGTCATGATCTTGCGGTCTGTGAGTTTGAGCCCTGCATCGGGCTCTGTGCTGACAGCTCGGAGCCTGGAGCCTGGAGCCTGCTTTGGATTCTGTGTCTCCCTCTGTCTCTGTCCCTCCCCTGCTCATGCTTTGTCTCTCTCTCTGTCAAAAATAAACATTAAAAAATTTTTTAATAAAAAAAGAACAATGATGTACACCTGAAACTAACATAATTGTGGGTGTCAGTTATACCTCACTACAAAAATAAAACTGGATTTTACGGGGCTCCTGGGTGGCTCAGTTGGTTAATGGACCAACTTTGGGTCTGGTCATGATCTCATGGTTCATGAGTTCAAGCCCCGCATCGGGATCTGCCTGGACAGGGTGGAGCCTGCTTGGGGTTCTCGGTCTCTCCCTCTCTCTCTGCCTCTGTGCCACTCATGCTCACTCTCTGTGTCTCCAAATAAACTATAAAAAATATTTTTTAAAAATTGCCCAAGTCAGTGTTTGTAATTTCATTATTTCTGTTTATACTGACGTGTTGGTCCAACCTCTCAAAATTATGTAGTGCTCTGTCTCTACGTCCCATTTTTCTAGAGCTATAGACTGTTTCTATACTAACAGTCAACTGCTATATAATATTTCTTACCTAAAAAGTTAATAGATGTCTCCTAACATCTGTTATTCATACCCTGATGGCCTAGCCTCGATTTTGTAGTTCTTTTGTGCCCAGATTCCTGTTTTAATAGTCATTATGGCTCTCTGAGATTTAAATACGGGGGAGGATGAAAAGTGCTGCCATGGGCATTTGCCCAAAATGCCAAGGGACGTTCATCAGTTTAGAGATTTTGGCACCCTGAGCTATAAGGTTGAAAACTGAACCCAGTCCGTGACCCAGGGATGGCTCAGCTCCAGAATGCTAACTCGAGCCGAATTCCTCCTCTCAAGGGTCTTTAAGAAATGCAACCAGAGGGCAAAATTGTTAAGAAGGATAAAAATCTCAGAGATCTCCCGGAAGCTGTGACGCCATCATCACAGTCTCTTGCCTGAGTCTAGGTGCTTGGATAGACGTTACGAACAGAGCAAGGTACATGCAACGTAAGTCATTAAAGAGAGTATGGAACACAGGTATCCATAATAAAAACACACCAAGTCAACATAAAGGTCAGTTCTGAAAGTGAGATTTTCATGAATTTCTGGTAAAAGTCCAAAATTGGACCGTCTTTCTTTTTTTACCTTTCTTCCCTAAGTACTCCAGTCTTAGATTTAAACACGTAGATGACAAACGTTTCCAAATATGAATACTGAACTGTGCATCATCTATGCACAGATTGTGTCCTTTGCTGAATTTACTTATAATTTATTTGCAATCGCTCCTACAATACAGAGAATAAGGTAGCGTCCAAAATTCCATTCCGCGTGGGCTCAAGCATAAACCTATTAATCAGCGTATCAATACATGAACCTATAGTAATGTTTATATGCATCATGTTATGCTATATATACGTATCAACAAAATAACGGTAAGACGTTAACTAGGTTAACATACATATTCTATTTATAAATACAAAGCCCATCACGGTTTCTCATTAAGATTGTGCAAGAGCGAAATGCAGGAATTTGACTTTTTTTTTTCTCATTCCACATCTTCGTGCATTCGAACATTTTCTTTTCCGTAATGAGTTATCGAATCTCAAGTAAATTGTTTAAGTGCTCCGAGATTGAATCTGAGCTCCAAGCCAGTCCTAATGTATCACCATTTATTCCTTTTCCATTTCAATCTGGGGGCACGTGGGTCCCTTTATTAACTTTGAAACTGCTGCACAGAATGAGATGTAATTTTGCCACGAGCAACAACGAACAAACTGATACCCTGGTCGCCTAGAGCCGTCCGCTAATCCGCACAGTTTCTCAGTGGAATTCTGACGGCAGCCTTTTCCTGATCATTAAGAACAAATTTTATTTTAAAATCCAATTCCCCACCACCCTCTTTGAAGTGAACTTGGGAGAAACCAACAAAGTTGGGGGGCTCCGGGGGGAAAAGAACGTGGACGGGGTAGGGAAACAGTCCAGCACCTCGAGGAGAGAGTAAGAGATTCAGGTCAGCAGTTCCAGGGTGGGGAGGGGCCTCTTCGCCCCCCCCCCCGCCCCCCCACCACGGATTCAACTCAATTCTGACACGTCTACACAGAGCTCGCGCCTGGTCCCACATTTCAGGGCTCAGCCCTGCAAGACTCACCCCCTTTCGGATGCCAATCCCAAATCCAGGCTGGCAGCTGTGTCTGCCACCCCTGGGTGCGGAGTGGAGCCCCCAGGACCCCCACCCCGGGTGCCTGAAGGTGCTAGGGCGGGCGCAGAACTCAGAGAAGCATGGTACTCACCGGGCCACGGTTGATGGTGACAGGACAGGACTCAGGGCCAGCCAGAGGAGGTCATGCACAGGGCCAGGTGTGGGGAAGGGGGCAGAACTCCCGTGGCCTCTCCGGGAGCACCTCTCTCCCCACACCTGCGTGCGTCCACAGGCCAGGAAGCTCTCTGAACCCCCTCCCTGGGGATGTCTCTGGAAGTTTCCCAACAGGCCGGATGGAGGCCCACAGAGTCAACCTCCGGGCCCTCCCCCTCCGCAGAGGGCAGGGGGTGGGGCGGAAAATTGCAACCCTGGGAGCAGAGGCTTGGTTGCCGTGGCGACCAGCCCCCTGCCCACAGTCACCTCATTAACTTAACAAAAGACACCTTTCTGGCTCTCAGCACAGGAAATTCCAAGGGCTTTAGGAGCGGGGTTCCAGAAACCCGGATTCACGCAAACACAGTTACAAATCACAGGTGTTTTAAGGGGAAAAAAAAAAAAAAGGCGAAGCATGCTTGTTTAAAATATTTGAAGGTGCCCATAAGAGAAACCCTCATCTTTTGTTTATGGTGAGTTTCTTTTATTTTTATTTTTTTATACCTTTTTATTTTTTTTTATTATTTTTTATGAATATAATTTATCGTCAACTTGGCTTCCATACAACACCCAGGGCTCACCCCAACAGGTGCCCCCCTCAATGCCCATCACCCACTTTCCCCTCTCCCCCAACCCCCATCGACCCTCTCAGTTTGTTCTCCGTATTTAAGAGTCTCTTGGGAAAAAGCCTCCTCTTTAGGCGAGGAGCAGTGATGTCCAGGAAAGTTTTCGCCTTTATTATGGGTAGTGACGATTCAGTTACTTGTGAGGGACCCCCTAGAAAAATCTCACTCTTGATTATATCCACGGGGAGCTTGCCTTTTGTAGCAAACGTCAGGCCAGTATGGCCAAGCATTCTCTTTTTCTGAAGACGTTATCTAGCATTCTAAGAATTTTGTACATTGTAGTCAAATATTGTCACAGTAAATGAGTATTTACCTCCCATATACACAATCTGTGTGATACATTTGTTGACATTTAACCATGTTTGCATGGGGTCCTGAATCTTTTTATCATATATGGTAGATTACATATTACATATTAAATGTTATACACTATATAGAGATAATATATGGAGATTATAATATATATATTTGATAATTCTCTTGTGTGTTTGGAATATAATATCTCAGAGCCTCTGGAAATTCTCAGTTTAAATATTAGTCCAAAAGTTATGTGAGTTTTATTACGTTAGGCCCTTATGTTTGTTAACTTTTCTTTATCTGGATATCTTTCTCTTATCATTCCCAACTTCTTAAATTGTGCATAAGGTAACTGATTTTCGGCCTGATTTGTTATTTCCCGAATGACACACGATTTCTTCTCAAAGTACATGAAATAAGTTTCAATGCTGTAATTATTATTGTTCATTTCTATAGATTTTTACATTTCCATTTTAATGTCTTTATATGATTTTTTTTTTTTTTTATTTTACCAGTGTGTTTTGAAATTCCAGGCAGGTGTTTATTTGGTTAATATTTCATTCATTCATTCAAATTTATATTTGTTTCTAATCAATACAGTTTTTTCTTAGAATATATGGTTTGTACAATACTCGCCCTCGGTGTTTATTGAAACTTGCTTGCTTTGGAACCTAATTTGTAGCCAGTTTTAAAAATTCTCTGCTTGCAGAGGATTGTACTTGTGGTTTTATATTTATCCATTAGATAAAGCTTGTTAATCAAGCTTTTTTTCTCTCTCTCTTTCTATTTTTCCAACTGGCCTGGTAAGAAAGGAGAGTCTGACTAGGGTGATTGTCTGTGTTTTCATGCAGATTTTTTTTGCCCTCGTATTTTGTAGCTATGTTACTTGTTGCATGCAAGTTTAGATGCCACATAAAATGTCATTGTACATCAGTATGGTAGCAGTAACCCTAACCCCTTTTATCTTAAAGTTACTTAACTGATATTCACATAGTTATGCTAGTTTGGCTTTGATTGATCATTCATTGCCTCTTTAACACTTTTATATAAACCTCTTGGGTCCTTATATTTTAGATGTGTTTTTGTTTGTTTGTTTCTTTGTTTTATACAGGAATGAAGCAGGATACTTTGTATTTTATTCAGACTTTTCTGTGTGTCCCACTTTTATTCCACTTGGTTTTTCTTTTCCTTTTATACATTCTGAATGAATACAGAAAGTAGACCTTTTTTTTTTTTTTTTTCAATCCTAATGTGAATTTTTTTTTTTCACCTTCTTGAATCTAGAAAAGAGCCTTTTTTTTACAATTCGAGTACAGTCCCATTAGAAATTGCCTGTAGGGATGCTTGGGTGTCTCAGTCTGTAACGCATCTGACTTTTGGTTTCAGCTCAAGTCTTGATCTCACGGTTTGTGAGTTCGAGCCCCACGTTGGGCTCTGGGCTGCCGGTATGGAGCCTGTTTGAAATTCTCTCTCCCTCTCTCTTTCTGCCCCTACCCCATTCGCGCTATGTCTGTCTCTCTCAAAATAAATAAATAAGCTTAGAAATCTTTTTTCAATGTTTAGAAATTGCCTTTATTACTCCCTCCATCTGTAATATTCCTGAATTTCAATCGTAAGTGTGTAAGACCACTTCTTAATTACTCCTGTATGTTTTTAGATCCTTAGCTCTTTATATGGGAGTTTGGTATATAATTTCTTCAATGATGTTTCCAGAATTGTAATACTCTAAAAACTGACTCTATTCTGCATTTTAACCCATCTTTTGAAATTTAATTTATTAAAAATTAATTTTTAATGTAAAATATTTACCTAATAAATGAACACAGACAATTGACATCTACTTATAGCTCAACAATTCTCTTACAATATATCGTTGTTTATGAATTACCATCATTATGGCAAATAAAATGGCAAACTATCTGTCAGGTTTTTTTGTATGTATATAAACTTGCTTATCTAGAAATTCTGCCCTTTTTCGCATTACTTGGTCAAACAGAATACTTTTTCTTAAAGAATAAAAATGTAATAATTAAGTTTGAATGTCAATTGGACAGTTGGCTTCTTTTTACATAACATTACTCTCAATGACATATACTTTCTCCAAATTAGACCAATAAATTCCTCAAATGCTCTTTCCTCAAATTAGATTAACAAATTTGTCCTGTTTTGTACCCTAAGAGTGACCATACAAAGTAGAGAAAAGTTTTGAAAACACATCAAGAACAAACTGTAACCCATATTCAACACACTGTCACCATACATGAATGTAAATTAGGTTCATTGTTTTATTAACAAAGAAAGCAAAAATGGTAAAACACATAAAACATATATAAACACTGTAGGCTGAGGGGGAGTGAGGAGGCTCCAGGAAGATTTTGGCTGGATGGCCAGCCTCTGTCTCCCTCCCATCAATTATTGAAAATTGTCAGAATAAAATCAGGCTTCTGTGTAACCTTTCACACTGAGGGCTACAATGTAATCAAAATTGGCTTTTGTTTGTAACAAAGTATTCTTGTTTCTTCTGTTTCCATATCCAGAGATTCTCTCTTTCTTCCTCTCTATGGTGCCATATGTCATTCAATGAGTGAAAATACGTGTCTGCATTTGTCCTCAATGCACCATTATCTCCCACCGATCTGTGTGTCTATTTTTGTGGACTCACCCAATGGTGTAAATTCTCCATATTATTTTTTTGTAATTTTTTAACGTTTATTCATTTAAAAAAATTTTTTTAATGTTTTATTTATTTTTGAGACAGAGAGAGACAGAGCATGAACGGGGGAGGGGCAGAGAGAGAGGGAGACACAGAACCCGAAGCAGGCTCCGGGCTCTGACCCGTCAGCACAGAGCCCGACGTGGGGCTCGAATTCACAGACCACGAGATCATGACCTAAGCTGAAGTTGGACACTCAACCGACTGAGCCACCCAGGCGCACCCGTTTATTCATTTTTGAGAGACAGAGAGAGACAGAGCATGAGCGGGGAAGGGGCAGAGAGAGAGGGAGACACAGAATCTGAAACAAGCTCCAGGCTCTGAGCTGTCAGCACAGAGCCCGACGCGGGGCTCGAACTCACAGACCGCCAGATGATGACCTGAGCCGAAGTTGGTCGCTCAACTGACTGAGCCACCCAGGCGCCCCATTTCTCCATATTCTTTATTTATGAAAATGCCTTCCCAATTGACAGTACTTGTCATTTCCATTAGAGTTTTTCATTGACATCCCTTTCCAAAAATTGCTACATCGTTTTACTACTATTCGAAACTTGCTCCTATATTGGTTGCCTCTGGTTAGTTTGTAATGAGAAACCTATTAATCTTTATGAACTTGTAACTAACAAGAGGCTGTCCCTCGACATGTTCACCAAATTACTAATCGATGCAGGTTTCTTCTTTCCTTCAAATATTGGAAGGCATTACAGCAACAACTTCCACAGATATGAAGAATTTGGGGGCGTGGGTAAAAAGTCTTGTCTTTTGTTTTACAGGACTCCCAACATTATTTTCTTATGCATATTGATTTTTAAATCACGTATTTTAGGGGCACTGGGCTGTCCTGGTCGGTGAAGCGTGTGAGTCTTGATCTTGGGGGTATGAGTTCAAGCCCCACACTGCATACGGAGTTTACTTAATTTTTTTAAATCACATATTTATAGGGGCACCTGGGTGGCTCAGTCGGTTAAGCATCCGACATTGGCTCAGGTCATGATCTTGAGGTCCATGAGTTCGAGCCCTGCATCAGGATCCGTGCTGAGAGCTCAGAGCCTGGAGCCTGCTTCAGATTCTGTCTCTCTCTGTGTCTCTCTCTCTCTCTCTGCCCCTCCCCCACTCATGTTCTGTGTCTCTGTCTCTGAGAAATGAATAAACGTTTAAAAATTTAAAAAATAAAGTAAAATAAAATCATCATTATTCACTAAAGTAGGTATTTTCTACCGTTCCCCTATTTGATTTATCCTTGCTACAAATTATTTACCCAGTTTTCTGGAATCCACATATATTCATATAAACGTGGGATGTTTCTTAACTAATATTTTAAATTTCAAATAGTAAAGCACGAAACTTCTTATGGACTTTATAAAAGTTGGATTAATTGTTCACCGTCATTAAATTTTTACAGTTATTTTTCTGAAAATATAGCATATGGCATTTTATACCAGGTGGTGGGAGATTTTCTTGCTTTTTATATTTTTTTTGTGCAACGCTTCTAACAAAATATGTGCCCTGTGGTTTGCTTTGTACTCTCAAGGTAGCTCTCCTAGATGTTTTCCTTTCTCGCTCTCCACATCCCCCTGGGCAGCGAACGTGAGTCTTGGATCCGTCTGGCATTCAGTTATTCCCCCTGTAAACTTTATGATCTCCGAGTTGATTAGGTAAGTTCATGTAGCAAGTTTTAAGTGTCAGATTGTAACTAAGTTTAGAGTCCATTAAAGTGAGTCGATGTAGGTTTCTCACACCCAGGCTGGGAAACACTTTGCATCTCTGTAATGTGTTTATTTTCTCTAATTTCACCTTTATTATATTTTTTATTACGGAACTGATATATGTTCATTATAAAAGCATAACAAAATAAAAAGTCGACTATTTTTTCTCACATGTTTTTATGTGAGTAACCTATGTGAATTAATATATCATAAGTATGTCATCCAACTTGTATATGCTTTTACTTCCATACATTTCTGTGTCGGTAAATAGTTACAGTATCTTTAAAAAATAATCTCTCTCTCAAAAATAAATAAATAAATGTTTAAAAAAAGGGGGGGGGTGCCTGAGTGGCTCAGTTGGTTGAGGATTCAACTTTGGCTCAAGCCATGATCTCATGGTTCATGGGTTCAAGCCCCACGTCGGGCTCTGTGCTGACAGCTCGGAGTCTGGAGCCTGCTTTGGATTCTGTGTCTCCCTCCTCTCTCTGCCCCTCCCCTGCTTGTGTGCCCTCTCTCCCTCCCTGTCTCTCTTGAAAATAAATAAATAAATACATAAACAAATCAATAAACGTTAAAAAATTAAAAAAAAAATCTCTATGCCCAACTTGGGACTCGAAATCAACACCGTGAGGTCAAGAGTCGCCTGCTGTATCTAATGAGCCAGCCAGGTGCCTCAACACTATTTTCGTTTTGTATCCTTTGGTACGAACATTCCACAACTCATTAAATCGACACTGCATTTTAAGATCTCTTACGTTACTCCCGGTTTTGACTATGATAATTAAATTGAAACGAAGCATTTCCTATCCAAAAGGGTGAGTATTCCTAATTTTTTTTCCGTGAAAACATTCTTGAACTGTACACATCGTGAAGGGAAACACGGACACATTTAATTACATTAAAATGAAGTACTTTCAGGGGCGCCTGGCTGGCCTGGTCGGTGGAGCACGTGTGTATGTCTCGGGGTTGTGAGTTCGAGCCCCATGTTGTGGGTTGAGACTACTTGAAAAATTTAAGACCATTCTCCCTTTTTTTATTATTTAAATTCAACTTAGTTAACGTACAGTGTGGGCTTGGTTTCACCACTAGAACCCAGTGTTTCATCTGGGTAACACCCACTGGTAACACCCAGTGTTACATATGAAAACTGTCTTAAACGATCATCATGGAAGAAAGGAAAATATTAGGGACCTTCAGGTTTTTCCACTTCTGGTGGGAATAAATAATTTATAAATGTTGTAGATTTCTATTATTGTCACTGTATTCTATAAATAGATGTGTCTCCATATGACTTATATAGAGTCTATATATTATAGAGATTATATGGAGTTATATATAGAGAGAGGCTTATGTATGGTCTCTATGCAGAGATGTGTCTTTCTATAAGTATATGTTTAAATGTCTAAAAATAAAACTCAAGTGTACCCACACTGTTTAGCTAAAGGAAACTATAACCTTGACGAACAATTGTTAGGTTCCCTGAGGAAGAAAATATCATGTTGATGAAGGTGCGTGCTTGAGTAAAATTTTATCATCAACAGATGTGGGTAGTAAACGTTCTTAGTTTCCGTGTCTTGATGTTGACCTATATGCTTTGTTGACTGCATATAAAATTCTAAGGGAAAGATATGTTTTCTGAGATTCTGAGGGCATCCCATGTCGGTCTCCTTCTGACTCTCGAGGTCTTGGTCGTTTTCTTTATACAAAATGCTTTTCTCACTCTAACCTGGATATTTCGATGTTCCTCAGTTTTTGGAATTGTCAGTATGATTACTGTTCAATAAAGGCCTTCCTCTCCACCGCCCTTCCTGCTTTTTCTGTCTCCGTGTCTCTCCATTTTTCTCTCTCCCCTTCCTCCTCTCACTAAAATATTCAGTCTTAAAATCCCAGTCTTTCCCAAGAAACAGGTGCAGAGGATTCTTAAGGGAAGATTAGGGGCAGAAATCCTGTTTCTTCTATTATGACACATTGTTGACTTTTTCTCTTGCTTCCACCACATTTTTAACTGTCTTCTCTTTTTAACGTACATAGTGACAAATATCTTTTATTTTATAAAGAGGTCCAACTTACAATCTTTTTCAATTCCCTCAAATGTAAGAGGAAATAATTAACATATTCCAAACTTTTACACATCTTTCTTGGTTTTTGATTCCTATGATTTTGTATTAAAGGTATTCTTGATTTAATATTTACCCTTGTTTGGGGTGCCTGGGTGGCTCAGTTGGTTAGGCATCCGACTTCAGCTCAGGTCATGATCTTGTGGTTCGTGGGTTCAAGCCCCATGTCAGGCTCTGTCCTGACAGCTCAGAGCCTGGAGCCTGCTTTGGATTCTGTGTCTCCCTCTCTCTCTGGCCCTTCCCCCGCCCCCCCCCCTCAAAAATAAATAAACATTAAAAAATTTTAAAAAAAGATTTATTCATTGCTTGGAATTCTCTAAGAACACAAACTAAATTTTCATTTTCACACTTATTACAGGAAATGTCTGTTTTTGGGGTTTTTTTTAAACCTCTTTTTTTCCCCTCTCTCTCTCTCTCTGTCTCCTCTGAGTCTCCTCTGCCCTGTTCTCTCTTTCTGTTCAATGATTGGAGATCCTTGGCTTTGTACCTTTGTGTGTCAGAGATGAAATTACTGTAACTTGAAAAATATAAGTGATACATGAAGAAAATAAACAAAATAGCAGAGGCATACCAAAAACGGGATCACCTAGTGTCTTGCAATCACTTTTATTTGTTTTTTTTTTGTGGCTTTTTTGGCAAATTCTTGAGACCCGTATGAACTGGTCCTCAAAGGCACAGCTAGGTTCTGTGTGTTCAATGGCACCATGGTTGCAGAGCAATATGGAAAAGCAGAAATAGAAATTAAGTGACAGATGATCTGCGTCTGATAGGGTAGTTATTCACTTAGGGAAGGACACATCCATTTAGCTCAGGATGATGGCCGCCATTGCGGTTTGTAGAACTCGCTCCATTTCTTCACTCCTTTGCCCGGTCAGGCTGTTCTTTCTCCCTGGAATCGCCTCTTATATGCCTGGAAGTCCCCGTTCTCCATTTGTTTTACATGCCTGCTGACGCCTGGTGCATCTCGGCTTCTCAGCTCAGCCACCAGTGCTCAGTGAATCCTTCTCCAGCTTCCTTCAAGTTCCACGCCTTCGTGTCCCATAGGTGCCCATCATGAAGGCGACCCCTGTACGGTAAAGGTGTGACCAGGTAGCTCTTCCCCTTAGCTAGAGGGACTCCCCCAGTGGGACCTGTCTAGTTCATTTACCTTCAGAGGCTACAACTGCGACCTGGGCCATAAGAGTCGCTTCTTGGGGTGCCGGGGTGGCTCCGTCGGTTGAGTAGAGGCTGACTCTTGATTTCAGCTCAGGTCATGATCTCACGGTTCGTGAGTTCAAGCCCCGCGTGGGGTTATGTGCTGACTGCACAGAGCCTGCTTGGGATTCTCCGTCTATCTCTCTCTCTCTCCCCCTCCCTGCTCACTCCCGCTCTCAAATAAATAAATAAATAAACCTTAAAGTTAAACTTGCCGATTCCTCGATATCATATTTATATTTGTATCTCCGAAGAGTACTGCACCCATATGCCCATGAAACGCCCTCAGTAAATGGCTCTTAACAAAAAATGTGAAGCCAGTATGACACTTGGAAAGATCCATTTTCGTTAATTTCTGGGGATGAGGGCACCAAAGGGAGCTAACAGCACGTGATTCATCCAACTGGAAAACACCAACTCGGATTAGTCTCAGGCTGCTCTCTTGCACGCGTTTCCATTTTGCTCAGGGTTGTAAATTGATCCGCGGTTATCTTAAAAGGTTTCAGATGCTCAAAGCTGTCCCGTATCAGAGCTGCTTTGACGTGCGCCTGAAATCCATAACATCAAGAATTCCCTTGCGTGCAAGAGACACTCATCTATGCAAACATCATCAGGTTTCTGCCTAACTCACATGTTGAATACTTCCAAAGTTTCTGCAGTGGCTGTGTGTATTTCCACTGAATTCAGGGTTGGAAATGGGTCGTGTATGCCATAAATTGCAATTGTCAGTAAATCCATTCAGGGTAAATCTGTTTCCTGCCCGTTACCTCCCAGAAACGCTCTTTGCCTTGGAGAAAGAAATGCTTTTCTGTTCCTCCTCTAGTGCTCAGATTGTTTTGTTCTCTTCTGTTTTTGTGCTCATACACCAAGTTTACTGTGTATAGTGATATTTCAAAATATGGGTAGTTATCGCCTTAAGTTAATACGTTGTCTGATATAAGCAGACGATATTATAATTCTCTCATTTGTCAAGAATATTTGATGGCCATAGGTGCCTGAATGGTTCAGTTGGTTGAGCCTCCGACTTCAGCTCAGGTCAGGATGTCATGTTTCATGAATTTGAACCCTGCGTCGGGCTCTGTGCTGACAGCTCAGAGCCTGGAGCCTGCTTCGGATTCTGTGTCTCCCTCTCTCTCTGCCCCTCCCCTGCTCACGCTCTGTCTCTCTCTCTCTCTCTCTCTCACACTCTCTCTCAAAAATGAATCAACATTAAGACAATTAAAAAACATAATGTTCTATGGCCAAGCACATAGCCTTCAGAGGGAGATATCCATCATGGAAAGGGAAAGAGGAACCCTCCCCTAAACCACTATGCAGGTAGTAAAGCCCCATCATCTGGTGTCTCTCAGAGGATGAAGGACTGATGAGTGTAGCAGAGTAATTCATTTCTAGAACTACATCTCAGCATTTGGAATAACTGAATACATATTTATGCGTTATGTGTATTCATTTCAGTACATAATGATCCTGAAGAAATTATTCCAAAGAAATAGTAAGGGCTGCAAAAACAGAAAAATAAGAAAAAAGAAAAAAGAGAAAGAAAGAAATAAAAGAAAAAGAAAGCAATGAATGCTTTATAAGATCTTAAGACAAATCAATCACAGTGACAGTTTGTGTTTAAATGTCTTGAATTTCAGGGGCACCTGGGTGGCTCAGTCGGTTGAGTGTCCAACTTCAGCTCAGGTCAGGATCTCACGGTTTGTGGGTTCGAGCCCCGAGTTGGGCTCTGTGCTGACAGCTCAGAGCCTGGAGCCTGTTTCAGATTCTGTGTCTCCCTCTCTCTCTGCCCCTCCCCTGCTCCTGTTCTGTCTCTCTCTCTTTCTCTCAAAAATAAATAAACATGAAAAAAAAATTAATAAATAAGTAAATAAATATCTTGAATTTCAGAGTTCTGAACATGCATGAACAATAGATAATATATAAACTAGAGCTGAATTATCCATTTTTTAAAAAATCACTGTAAGCTATTTAGAATGATACACTTTTTTCCCCCCAGGTACTCTGGAACGATGTGAATGCATAACATAAGTATTTTCACCACCGAAAATACTTTTATTAATAGAAAAGTGGAAATCTGAGTTTGATGTTCTGCAGATAGATTTTTTTCTACCTACTTTTTCATTTAAAAAAGTATACACGTACCCAAGACATGAGTCCCCCAAAAGTGGATTTTGTTAAGTGAAAAAAATATCCCTTTCACTTTATTTGAACTATTTCTACATAATTTTTTCTGCAGTAATACTATTTTAAACCATATCATTTTTGCAAATCGCTGTTCATTTCCCCATTAGAAGCAAGGCTTCACTATATGATAAATATTCCAAGGGAAGGTCAGATAAATACAAGGGTAAGGTTAATACAATTCCAAAATGACAATCCCAAAGATTAGTGACAGGGAAAGTCAATTGGTTAATTCAATTTAGACCACATGTAAACCCCAGGGCCATGGATGTCCACTTCTAAGCAATTAATTAATCAAATTTAGCTTTATCTGGTGAAATAATGGCCTAAGCAGGATTATTTATTGATTATACATATAAAAAAAACAAAAAGTAAACAATATAGAGACGTAACCATTACAAACCCTTCATTAAACTCTTTCATGCATAACTAAAGAAAGGTTATCCAATAATTAACTTTTTAAAGAATTCATTGGCTGTTGAGATTAAAGGATAGATAACTGGACCCACTAAATTGCATTGCTAGAAACACACTTGGAATGATTTTGAATGTAAACTAATATTTCAAAGTTTATTTTATGATCATGATAGTGAATACATTTTCTTTTTTTTTTTTAATTTTTTTTAACGTTTATTTATTTTTCAGACAGAGAGAGACACAGCATGAACGGGGGAGGGGCAGAGAGAGAGGGAAACACAGAATCGGAAGCAGGCTCCAGGCTCTGAGCCGTCAGCCCAGAGCCCGACGCGGGGCTCGAACCTGCGGACCGCGAGATCGTGACCTGAGCCGAAGTCGGACGCTTAACCGACTGAGCCACCCAGGCGCCCCTGAATACATTTTCACATACAATGCCATAGTTTCCTATTTTAATTATATTTCAACTATAAAAGTAATCCACAAATACTTTATTAGGGCATTGTAATAATATTCATATGTGAAATTAGAAAATAAACTGCTTCCAAAATTTTGGATCAAGCATATAAGAAGGTGAGAAGTCTTGTCCTACCATAAATGTATGTTGAAACAAATCATGTCATCTAAAGTGATTCATACATTTCGTGCACTGAAGGCCGTATCACGTGCCAATTTTTACAGTTAAAATAGAGTTTGAAATAAAAGAATATTAAATTTATTTTGTAACTATCTTAAGGACTCCATGTAAAAGAGGGTTGAAATATGTGTCTTCTAAATAGATAAGGCTCTAATAATTATGGTAAGAAAAATGGGCCATGAGCCATTAACCAAATGCAAATGGGACGGCAAACCACATTGACAAAATATCCTCCCTCAGATCCGAACCAGCCCTGTCCAAACTGTGCTTTATCTTTACAGATGACCCGTGAATGAGGGATTGAACATCATGTGTGGGTCCCCTGATAACACGGATTTTTTCTGATAAACACAGGGCAGTACTGTAAATGTGTTTTCCTTATGGTTTCCTTAATATTTTCTCTAGCTTACTTTACTGTACGAATGAAGTATATAATCCATAGAACATTCCAAATATGGGCTAATTGACTAGATCAACTTTGTGAACAGGAGACTATCAGTAATTAAGTTTTGGGGGAGTCAAAATTTATACCCAGATGTTTTGACTATGCAGGGGGTCAGTGACCCTAATGTGCACTCCCTCCAGGGTCAAGTATATTAGATTTCTTCTCATACCCTAGTTATACTCTACATGAATATATATACAATCTGTGGTGCTGAACCCAGAAAATGAATCTCCAATTGAGTTCATCAGATTTCAACACCTACTCTAGACACTTCACTATGTTTTCTCCCAGGGTCATTGTTTTAGCAGGAAGAGGCTCAGAGAAACTTCAGTTATTATTTATTTTATCTGCAACAAGTTGGCTTTCTTTTCTCAGAAAGTCTCATTTCATGTAGAAATCGCCAAGAAGAAACTATTGTTCATAACGGAGAGTAAAATTACGTCATGTCAGTGACTTCTATCCTTGGTAGTTTATGTATGCCATGATACTACTTTTTAATGACGGGTTGAGAAATCCCTCTACTAAATCAACACCCAAGGACTCTGGCAACAAGCAAATGCATATCCTTCTCTGTGGAGCATATTGTTCTTAGGTTTCCAATGGTCAGTGTTTCTGGACTCTACACCATGAGGACTTCCACAGACACCACTTGTAAATGTATGTGGCACTCAAATAGCAGGAAAGACCTTCCCCACACACAATAATGAGAGTAGAAATGTCCTAATTACCTAAAAAAAAATGTTTTAACATTTATTTATTTTTGAGAGAGAGAGAGAGAGAGAGAGAGAGACAGGGCACAACCAAGGGAGAGGCAGAGAGAGAGGGAAAACACAGAATCCCAAGCAGACTCCAGGCTCTGACCTGTCAGCACAGAGCCCGATGTGGGGTTCAAACTCACGAACCTTGAGATCATAACCTGAGCCGAAGTTGTACTCTCAACCGACTGAGCCACCCAGATGCCCCCTAATTACTTTTTAAAGCACTCTAGGGACACCGTGTGATAGTGTGTGAGCGCAAAGTGAGTTTCCTGCTTCAGGAAAAGTCTTGAGAAATCGACTGCATGAAGTTTGTCTGCAGCTTAGGACTGTTAGAATAAGTGAGACAAATAGTTTGCAAGGGAGCAGATTCCTGTTCATAAACCACAAGTTAAGGGCAGTGTGTGGGCTTAAATGTGTAAAACAATAGGAAGATGGCAATTCAGCTTCATGTACAATGGCAGTTACCAACTGTGGTGATTTTACCCCAAAGGGGACACTGGTGATGGAGATTATTTGGTGGTCTCAACTGTCATCTGGTGGGTGGAGACCAGGGTCGCTGCTTATCTTATAAAACAGAGGACACCCCCATCATGGAGAATCATCCTGCCCCAAATGTCAATAGTGCCCAAGTCTACAACGTTCCCACTTGGTCACGGGTGACCATGGAGAAGTGCCAAGTAGCGAAAAATTCAGTGCAGGGCACAGTACACAGAGGGCATGGAATTGCACATCCCAGCTGCCTTCTCCTTGATCATCCACACAGCTGGGTGGAAGGTCACAGGCTTGGACCTTGCTGCTGGACAAATATCATGGCACGACTGTTCCCTAACCTCGTGTGGACCCCGGCAAATGAGGCACATCAGGCTGCGGGGAATTCTTTTCTAAAATTAGAAAGCCGTTCTGCTCATAGAGTAGGTTTAGTGATGATTTACATGATGGTAAATACTAATTTGCAAACTGAGGCAAGCTTACTGTTGCTCAGAAAAAAGTGTCTGTCTCGGAAAATGCACTAAATTGTTGTGTGGCAAGGTTTTTTAAATGTTACTTATACACACATGCATACACACATGTACATGTGGATGTACAGGGATAGACACATAGGTGCATGGATAAATTGCTAGACAGCTAGACAGACATACAGGTAGACAGATAAAAGAGATGATGGATGGATAGATAGGTAGGTAGATAGAAATATAGATAGATAGATAGATAGATA
>NC_064817.1:2358643-2407242 GCF_023721935.1 Panthera uncia
GATAGATAGATAGATACGATGGATAGACAGATGATAGATATATAGATAGATGATAGAATGGATAGATGATAGATAGACAGAATGGATTGGATGGATGGATGGATGGATGGGTGGGTGGATAGATGGATGGATGGATGGATGGATAGATGATTGATAGATACATAGATAGATATGATCGATAGATGCATAAGTGGGTGGATGGATGGATGGATGAATGGATGGATGATAGGAAGAAAGAAGGAAGGAATGAATTTGTCTCAGAATGCTCTATTCAATACCTTTTGTATATCAATATTCAATTAAAGAAAAAAACTTGTTAGGAAGTGTTTCTTCTTCCACCCTATAATTTTTATATACTTTGACAAAATATCAAGGAAAAAGCTTGTAGTAAGTTTCCACAATTAAACTCAATTATCACTCTTTCCAACCTCGCTAAAATGTGCTCTCGTGAATTCTGGACTCTAGTGAATTCAGTCTCTGAGAATTAATTTCTGAATGTCACTTCATTTGACACAGGGAATAATTGCATTTTAAAAATCCTGTGTCAGAGAGGGAGAGACACGGTTAGAAAGGCATCACGGTGATGTGCTTTAGGGGCATTGTGACCTGATTTCCAATTGTAAACCTAGAAACTACCGCTACTCTCCCCAGAGGTTTTTAAAGAAAGTTGCAGAGCTGTGTCCTTCTATCTGATTCTGGCTTCCCACTGTCCATTATTTTCAGGGTGCACTGCTTTATGTGCTTTGTTGGAAAAGCAACCGGCTCAACCATTTGCAGAGACATACTTAGTGATATGCTTTCACCGTCTGCTTTCAAGGAACACATATTAGTAAATTAATCTTTTTGTAATGGGTGGAGATTTGGGGGCATATGATCCTCAAAGAAATTTGGTTTTGAAAAGCATATGTCTCGAGTGAATGCCGGTCTGTTCTTTTGCTTCTCAAGCTGGGGGGCCAGAGACCTACTGAATCAGAATCTGCCATTAAGTATAATTTTTAAAAATTTATTTATTTTTGAGAGAGAGTGCACAAGTGTGTGTGGGGGGGGGCTAGGGGAGGAGAGAGAGGAACAGGGTGTGAGCAGGGGAGGGGCAGAGAGAGAGGGAGACACAGAATCCGAAGCAGGCTCCAGGCTCCAAGATGTCAGCACAGCGGAGCTAGAACCCACGAACCATGAGATCATGACCTGAGCCGAAGTTGGGCGCTTAACCGACCCAGCCACCCAGATGCCCCAGAATCTTCCATTAATTAAATCCCTATGGGATCCCCAGACATAATTCATAAGCACCACATCCTGTATGCATTTTCTGCCTCAGATTTTGGTTTCATGGCCAGAACGAATATTCAGCTGTCCTAGTTGTTAAAATATGGAAATACTCCCCAACTGGCTGATAAATACATTGAAAATCAAAATTTCTTCCTGAGAAATGAACTGTGTATTCAGTCATTTGTGGAAGACATAACCAGTGCCCGAGTGTGTCCAGCCATTGCCAAAATACTAGATCCAAAGTGTTTACAGAAGGCACCCCCCGAATTCAAACAACAGGAAGAAAAAGTGGGCAGGTTCAGAATTTGCTCAGCTAACATAACTTTATACCAAGACTGGGTAAATGACACCAGGCACCCTCGAAGCTCAGATCAATTTTATCGACTACTGTGGGGGACCTGCGTGGACCCCTTCACGGCTGTTTAGAATTCCTGACCGCCCACCATCCAGTCAACAATCTGGGGTTGTTAACCAAGAGTCCCCTGTTAACCTTACTTTAAGGGGGTCCCTGTGAACTGTTCATTGCTTGTTTTCCGGCGAATGAAAAGCAAAACCCAAAGTCAACACTGGACAAGAGCCTGTGTTGGTTATGCAGGGGATTATCGTGTACATTTGAGGGGACAGTGATCAGGGGAGTTTTGTTCCACATGTGTGGATATACATAGATGGATATAGATATAGTATGTACTAACATGTATTATATCACAGTATAATATATATGCTCGTCTATTTTTATATATCGTATATGTAATATTATATAGTATATAATTGTATATAATATATAATAAAACATAATATATGTTTATCTATTTTATATCATATATCTAATAAATAAAATATATTATATAGTATATAATTGTATATACTATATAATAAAACATTTATGTATATTACATCTATTTGTATGATAATATATCTATTATGTATGATTGTATATAATATATACTATAGATTAGGTATAATAATATATAATAATGAGACAGATTTTGTCCAGATATTATATATGTAAATCTAGACACATCATATATAACATAACAACATTGCATAATATAATCTATAATGTAATAATCTACATAGGTTTTATTTAGTCTTATCTTTGGTTTATGTGATGCATTTAGTCTATATCTGTCTATCTATCTATCTATCTATCTAAGCATTGGGGTGCCTGAGTGGCTCAGCTGGTTAAGTGTATAATTCCTGATTTTGGTTTAGCTCATGATCTTATGGTTGGGAGATCAAACCCTGTGTGGGGCTCTGTGCTAAGCGTGGAACCTGGCTGGGATTCTCCCTCCCTCTCTCTCTGTCCCTTCCCCGCTTGTGTGCTCTCTCTCTTTCTCTCTCAAAAAAAAAAAAATAAATAACAAAAAAGATTCTCCTTCTTTCGCCATCTGTCTCTGCCTCTCCCCTTTTTGTGCCCATGCTCTGTCACTCTAAAATATATATATATATGATAAAATATTTCATTTAAAATTATATAAATTATATCCTAATAAAATATTATTATGAAATGAATACCACATAGTGCAACTTATATTATCTATAAAAATCGATGAGCATATGTGTGTGTGCAAATATATACAAATATATATATTCATTAAAAGTATGGTGACTTGTATGATTTATAGGCTCAGTGGAGCCCTTTAGAACCTTCCTGAGCACAGGATTCCTCCTACCAAAACACAGAGACATCCAGAGAGCAAGTCTTAACCTGTTTCTAAGATGTATAACACCCTATATGAGGATTCTTTTCTTTCTTCTGCAAGCATTGCCTTATCCATTCATTTAAACTTATTTGTTCAGTGGTAAATTTTCTAGCGAACTGAATTCACATCAAATATACCATGGACTAATAAATATAACCACGGTACCAGTTTAGATTAAGACTTTTCTTAGAAAGCCACGGGGCGAAAGGTTTCTCAGGAGACACGCAGAGATGAAAATGACACGTCAACACTGAACAGATTTCCTTAGAGAGAGAGGCCGCATAAATATTTCGTGAACGCGGAATATGTTCCCCAATAAATTTTAGAATCAAATTTTTTTTTGCTCGATGGCTGACTGGAATAATCAGTGGGTCCCAGAGTAGCAACAATTTGGTGGGCAGATGTGTGGGAGAGAAACATGAAATATTAACAAAACATCTGAGCATCACACAAGGCAAGTCAGGATCCCGCTCTGTCCTGCGGATGAAGAAGAATGAGAAAAGAATAAGAAAGTTGCTCTCTGATGTGAAAGACCAACACTGGAAAAAATGGTCTAAGCAATTAAAAATAATTTAGAGGGAGAATGACGTTGTAAAGCATACAGAATCTGAAAAAAGAAGTGTTTTTTTTCCTTCGTTCCTTTATCAGAGTCGTTTTCCTTGAGACACCCAAAAATGGACTGCATTGTCCTAGTGACAGCGATGGAAGCAATCGGCAAATTTATGTAAAATACAGTCCAAATGCTGACAAAATAACGCAGTAAACTCAGGATCACAAATTTGTACTTGAAATTTGCATTCAGTTTATTTGAAAAGCACTCGGTTTTGAAAATGAAGTGATTCTACATAAATACCTAACACATGCGCATCAATATTTCATTCTTCTAACTGTGAAACTACGTCAAAGAAAAGTAACTTTGGTATACCGGGTTTGCTCAAAATGAAACTCAACATGCCAGTTAAAACTTCACATATTCCTTTGAGCACAGTGGCTGTGCCTGGTGTTATATTTTCCTGTGGAAGCCGGAAATCTCTGCTTCAGGTTTGGAGTGTCAGATTCCAGAACCTGTCACAGCATTGGACTGTTTGCATTCAAACTGACATCCTGTCTGTTACCAGCCTTGTGAGCCCGCCGAAGTGATGCAGCCTTTTGGGGAAACGTGTGTCTAATTTGTAAAATGCAGGAAATAGTGGTGCTATAATTGAACGTCTCTATTTATTTATTTATTTTTGAGAGACAGAGAGAGAGCAGGGGAGGGGCACAGAGAGAGGGAGACAGAATCCCAAGCAGGCTCTGAGCTGTCAGCGCAGGGCCCGATGCGGGGCTCGAACTCCCGAACCGTGAGATCGCGACCTGAGCTGAAATCAAGAATCTGACACTCAACTGACTGAGCGACCTGGGCGCCCCAAGGCTATTACATTTTTAGAAAACAATTCAGTGGTGTCTGAAATGCTTCATGAGAATTCTGCTCTGTCATAGCCAGTCTGTGACCTGTGTTTCAAACACAGCAAGATGGGTTCTTTTACGCCTGTGACCAAGCGGGTGTTTACCATCATCCACCAGTCAGCGCTAGCCTTTTACTTGCGGGTTCACAGAACATCTGAGACACGGTGGGTCACGACAATGGACCCAAACAAGCACATTATAAGAGGACAAGACAAGACGCTAATATTTCAGTGAATTCTATGGTTTTATAACACGGCCATAATTTGCAGCTGCATGGCAGAATTACGGATTTTACTTAGGATTTTTAAAAAATGGTCTGTGGTCAAAAATAATCCACCAGGGACTCCTGGGTGGCTCAGTCAGTTGAGCGACCGACTCTTGATTTTGGCTCAGCTCGTGATCTCACGGTTCTGGAGTTTGAGCCCCACGTCGGGCTCTGTGCTAACAGCTCAGAGCCTGGAGCCTGCTTCCGATTCTGGGTCTCCCTCTCTCTCTGCCCCTCTCCCGCTCATGCTCTGTCTGTGTCTGTCTCTCAAAAATAAATAAACATTAAAAGAATCAAAAAATTAAAAAAATAAAAATAAGTAAAAACAAACAGAACAATCCACTATGGCTTCCCGTTATAATTCACATGTAAAACTAATTTATATAATGTGTAATTAATTATATCTCCTGGAGTAAAGTGCATACCTAGGCACGGTCCCCGCCCTCTGGCTGTCCTCAAAAGCTCTTCTGTTGGGAATTTGCCCACTTACCTGGTTCCAGCTTCTCTGTCCATTGGTGGGCACAGCACATTGTAACCCTGTATCTTTTTTTTTTTTCTTTTTTTTTTTTTTTTTGCATGTTCCTGCCCTGGTATTCTTTTCCTTCTGCTCTTGGAATGACTGAGTCCTTTGCATTGGGTGAGTCTCAGCTAGAATGCCGCCTTTCAAAAGGCTTCGGCTTACAGCAAAATGTAGCAGGTTTTTGGCAAATGCGTTATCAGAGCAGAAGCCACATCCACACCCCCTGGTTGTCCGGGCCAAGCACGCCCTTTCAAGGAGCTATGTTTGCTGGATTTGCTTGTTCATGTCTGTTTGCCCTACTCGAGTACAACGTGCTGTGGGGAAGACGTTGTGTGGGAAGTGGGCACATGTTTGGATGACACACTTTCTACAGAGTCATTGTTTGCTATCCTGTTATGGATCCCGTGATTATGGAGAAGGGAAGTCTTACTTTCACATTTGGGGGGCTGGACACTAATGCAGGTCTCATTAGAGCTGTGAGCTCTCCTTAGAGGAGTAGTGTATTTGCACGTGGGTGTGAGTGCACATGCCTCATGTACAACAGAGTGTGTAACAGAGTAAGCATTTGCATGTGACCACACATGCCTGTAACGAGAATGTGTATTTGCATGTTGGTGTGAATGCACATGCATGTAACAACAGTGTATTTGCACATGGGTGTGATTGCACATGCATAGAGCGAGGGTGTGTATTTGCACGTGGTGTGACCGTAAGACGCGTATAACAAAAGAGCGCTGTTTTGCTTGGCTGAGTGGACACCTCCCTTCCCTGAAATGATTCCGAGTTGCAGGCCCCTCCAAAAAGAGTTGCTCTCCCCTGCACACCTGGGTTTGTCCCCCTCGTGCTGCACAATGACTGGCACATTGTGCTCCAACCGTTTCGTGTGGAACAATTCAATGTGCTTCCTTTATTTCTTTCTCCCTCCTCCTTTTACTGCGTCATGTTGGTTTTGAACAGTTTCCGCCGGCCCCACCTCCTACGACTCGCAGGGGATGGAAAGTGGCTGAACTCATTTCACTGTGTTTGACAATCATCTCGATGATAAAACGCAGCATTTTTATTCCTAACCCGCACTCTCCTCAACCACGTTTTCCCAAGCGGCTGACTCAGCTCTGGCAATGACTGCCACCCATTCGACTCCTAAGCCCTGCGGGCCGCCCCCCCCCCCCCCCGCCCTCTTACCCATGCTGTCAGGTGTCATCAGAGTCAACTCACATAGAGTACACAGTTATTACTATCACACGACCAGGACAAGAGTGTTTTTTGCAAACTTTAACCAAAAATGTAGGTTCACCACTTTGGGAAATGAGGGTTTCTAAATACTATGCATATGGGTTAAAATCCTTGAAGCAACGTTAAGAGTATTCAGAATTCAGACGCTAAATCTTCTTAATCATGTTTTCCTGATGTCTATTTTCCCAGAAAGTGGCTGACTTCCATCTAATTTTAAAATAGATGAGGTAGGGGTGCCTGGGTGGCTCAGTCGGTTGAGCGTCCGACTTCGGCTCAGGTCATGATCTCATGGTTCGTGGGTTTGAGCCCCGCATAGGGCTCTGTGCTGACAGCTCAGAGCCTGGAGCCTGACTGGGATTCTCTGTCTCCCTCTCTCTCTGCCCCTTCCCTGCTCATGCTCTCTCTCTCTCTCTCTCTCTCTCTGTCAAAAATAAATAAACATTACAAAGTTTAAAAAAGTAAAAACATACCAACTTAGGAAAATCAGCACGTGGGAACCATCAGGTCTATATCAGGGCAGGTGTGGTGTTGTGATGGCAGATACAGGCAAAGGAAGAGCCTGAGGCTACCCCACAAGTGTAATTTTTGAAATATGAAACACCATGGTAGGGTTAGGTAGGTAGATAGATACAGCTGATGAGAGAAATGAGTAACTTGGGGGATAAACCTGAAGAGATGGCCGGAAACACAGCCTGGAAGATAAGTTGAAATATGAAAGAGTACCTAAGGGGTGCCTGGGTGGCTCAGTCAGCTAAGCGTCCGACTTCAGCTCAGGTCACGATCTCTCGGTCTGTGAGTTTGAGCCCCACGTTGGGCTCTGTGCTGACAGCTTGGAGCCTGGAGCCTCCTTCGGATTCTCCGTCTCCCTCTCTCTCCACCCCTCCCCTGCTCATGCTCTGTCTCTCTCTCTCTCTCTCTCTTTCTCAAAAATAAATAAACATTAAAAAATTAAAATAGATGAGTTAGGGGTGCCTGGCTGGCTCAGTCGGTGGAGGCTGTGACTCTTGGTCTGCAGGTGCTGAGTGCGGGCAGATGTTGGGTATAGAGATTTCCAAAAAAATAAATAAATAAACTTCTAAAAAAATAAAAATACAAAACAGATGAGGTACATTTATTTATGGTATTTCAAATTAATTTTGGTAGTATGTCAGGAAAACTTATTTAGAAGTGAATTAAATTTATTGTAATAAATTTGTATATGTTTTAAATTTTTTAAAGTTTATTTATTTGTTTTGAGAGAGGGGGAGACACAGAGAAAGAGAATCCTAAGCAGGCTCCACACTGTCAGTGTTTTTAAAAGTAATCTCTGTGCCCAGCACGGGGCTTGAACTCATGGCCCTGACGTGAGCTGTATTGACAGAAACAGCCAGTTGTGTGTGTGTGTGTGTGTGTGTGTGTGTTTTAGTTCATTTTATTTGAGAGAAAGAGAGAGACAGAGTGTGCACGGGGGAGGGGCAGAGATCAAGAGTTGGAGGCTGTTTTAAATTTAATTTTTATTTTAATTTAAATTTAATTAAAATTTGTCAGAGCATTGCAAAAACGTCACATGCATTTTTTTCTTACTGACACTGAACCCTTCATTAGGTGTGTATTTTTCGTTTGGATATTACAGATACAGTGTCATGTGTCGTGCTTTTTAAATCAAACTGTATTACTAAGTTTTAGGTCAAATAGAGTCACAATGAAACTGCACTCTTACATTTTAGCATGCTGCCAAATAAGTATGGCAATGTGTGGGTTGTGATGTCTTTATCAAAAACATAAGACTTTAGGGGCGGCTGGGTGGCTCAGTCCGTTAAGTGTCTGACCTCGGCTCAGGTCATGATCTCACGGGTCGTGAGTTCGAGCCCCGCGTCGGGCTCTGTGCTGACAGCTCAGAGCCTGGAGCCTGCTTCGGATTCTGTGTCTCCCTCTCTCTCAAAAACAAACTTCAAAAAAATTTAAAACACACATAAGACTTTAGATAAATAATTATAATAAAACATTATAGATGCTATTTGTAGTTATCAAAAAAATAAACACATGGCTAAATAAAAAAAAAAAACACTGCTTTTTCAGCAATTAAAGTAAACTCTGACACATGTAGTTTTGGGGAATTTTTTAAAGGATTTCCTTGTAAGTACCCCATACCAAGCAGAGGGAAAAAAAGGAAAGCTAGGTTTGCATCCATCATGAATTCTGCCGTATTCTGTAGAGAAGTGAGGAAGAAAACTGTCCAGCCTCAGGGGCTCAATTCCAAGCTTTGACAAACTGCAAATCCAACATCCCACACAGAGACGTCATCTGCCAACGTAGGCAAAGAAACTGAACTCCACCTGCAGTTGAGCAGGGGCACCTGCCTTCTCTTGAGAAAGAAGGGTGCACACAAGGGTGGTTAGAATTTAAACAGTGAATCCTCCTCTCAAACATTTTCTAAATGAAAACTTAGTTTTGAAATTTTAAGAAGCGATCAAAACGCATTAAACCATGTCCCGGTTTTGAAACCAAAGCCCCAGGTTGGGTTAGAGCCTCCGGCTTCTTTGCTCCTGTATCTGGTGGGGCGAGGTGACAAAAGGGAAAACACATGAAGGTTTATGAAAAAGTTTCATTTGGAAATGCGGCATTGAGATCTCGCCCTTATTGAGAACTGCGTGTGACACCCTCGCCTTCGGCTCTCCACGGGAGACACCCAGGAGAGGTGACCCTAACCAGCACTCCGAAACTACTCCTACTGGCCTCGTAGGAAGCTTGCCCACAATCCCACTTGATTTAATCATGCAGTTTAGTAATGCTCCTGAAGGAATATTGAATGCTGGAACTGTTTTAGGACTTGGGCCACGCCCCCCTTAAAACGGAAAGAAGCAAATCGCATACACAGGATTCGCATCTTAAATACGTTCAGTAATCATCACCATTTAAAAATCCGTAACAGTAAAGGTTGTGTGCAGGGCACGCGTGTGAACTGAGAGGCAAGGAGCTGAAGTTATGGAGATGTTATTCACAAAATCATACTTGATGGGGTTTTTTGGCATTTAAAAATTTTTTTAAGTTTATTTATGTTTTTTAAAGTTTATTTATTTTGAGAGAGACAGAGACAGCACTAGTGGGGGAGGGGAAGAGAGAGAGAGGGAGAGAGAGAATCCCAAGCAGGCTTTGCACTGTCAGCACAGGGCCCACTGTGGGGCTTGAACCCACAAACCATGAGATCATGACCTCAGATGAAATCAAGAGTCAGACGCTTAGCCAAATGAGCCACCCAGGTGCCCCTGTAGGGTCTGTTCTGAATTATAAAGTACATTTAAAGAGCATACATATGTGGAAGCTTAAGCCACCCTCAGAAATCTTGACACATTCATTAATGGTCAATATTTAAATGAAAAACTCTCTGTGGCTCAGGATTTATTGGAATTCAAATAGGGTACAGAGAAAATTGCAGCAGAATGTTAGAATTTAGTAAAACTGTAGGCAATTCGTAACTATGAGAAAAGTAGTATGCTATAATAAGTCTATTTTTCAGGACAGTTAAACGTGAGTAATGGTTTTCACTGTTGAGTCGTAACAAAAGCACATATGGACTATTCTGCTTATACGTAACTATTATCTACAGCACAGCTTAATGACAGTTTTATCAGTTATTAGCTATTAGGAAAGTGAAAAAATACGACATCCAAATAACGCATATGGCTCAGAAATCAGTTTGGTTTAACTAAAAAATTTCTGAGAACACAAATGTGTGAAAGAAATAACAGAGACATTTCCAGAATCTCAAAGATACACAGAAATATTGATTCCTTATAGGATACCAAACTGGAGTGGCTCCTAAAGAATAGTTGAAAGAGAGGGCACCTGGTTGGTACAGCCAGTTAAGCGTCTCATTCTTGATATGGCTCAGGTCATGATCTCGCACTCGTCATCTTATATTAGTGAGATTGAGCCTTGTGTTGGACTCCGCCCCGAGCATGAAGTCTGCTTGGGATTCTCTCTCTCTCTCTGACCCTCCCCAGCTCGTACGCTTTCCATCTCAAAATAAATAAACATTTAAAAAGAAACAGTCGAAGGAAACTGATATAATGCAAGTCACCTAAAGTTACATCTCCTAACACAGTCTTCAAAGAAACTTATAGTCCCCAAAGTCCAAGAATGCAAAACAGCCCTACAAAAAACCAAGCAAACCTATGTTTACTGCCTAACTGCATGAGAGAAAAGAGTATAAACTTGACATCACTTACTAAAATAAGAATGCAAAAAAACAGAAATCAATTTCCAGAAGAGCTATTCCTTCAGATCCCATGTAGGTGCAAAAGATCTTGGGCAGAGAACTAGGGGGAGTTCTAGATAAAATGTTCCCCCAAAATGAGAACAGGAGCAACAAGCCACCTATTGTACTCCTAAAAATGAGAAATCCACACTAACTGCAAAAATGTTCATAGAGGGTTCTAGAATATCAGAGTGTTGACTAGAGGCATGGAAAGTTACAAATTTCACAGTGATAGGCTTGGAAAAGCATCTATTCTTGGGAAGAAATCAGATGAAAACAAACGATGAAATGCTGTGTTTTGAGCATGGGTGGCATAGGGAAGAAGAAAGAGACAATAAAACTTTGCAAGAAAAAAATACTGAAGGACACACAATGCTACCTGTCAATTATTTCTTCCCTTTCCCACACCTCGCAAATAAAAAAGATTATGACAAAAAAGAGTCCGACTGAACTAGAAAACTTATACACCAGTCGGTATCATCAAAGGAATTCTTAGCTCAACACAGCCTTCATCGATACAAGTTTTAGCTGATCAAAACCCCCATCCTGTCCATTCCTTCCCCCCTCCCCCACAATAACAATTATCAAGAGCAGAATAAAACTTCAACATATGGGACGCCTGGGTGGCTCAGTCAGCTGAGCGTCTGACTTCGGCTCAGGTCATGATCTCACGGTTCGTGAGTTCGAGCCCCGCGTCGGGCTCTGTGCTGATGGCTCGGAGCCTGGAGCCTGCTTCGGAATCTGTGTGTCCCTCTCTCTCTGCCCCTCTCCCTACTTGCACTCTGTTTCTCTCTCAAAAATAAACATTAAATTTTTTTTTTTACCTTCAACATAGCCCTCCAAGTGAACTTGAATATCCAGACATCTGCTTGTGACCATGATGGAATACCCAGGCTGGATACGTGCTACCAGTTCACAAAATGGGAACACCTGACAAAATTATGGAACGTGGACGTTTCATATATTGGACGGTAGGCAGCACAAGGTGGTGATCACTAGGGGGAGGAAAAACAAATCAAGTACGCCCTGTGGGCTCCGTTCCCGGCTTCCTGGTGTTCAGGACAGGCAACACAGCAGAGCTCAAGGGGTGTCTCTTTGTTCCTGGAGCAGAGGATAAGCTTTGAGGCAGTCGACACAAGTAGAATTTGATCTGCAAACTAATGCACAGAAGGAACCTATTAGGGAGGAACTCCGCCAAAGGGTGCCCTATGAAAATTGACAGAATGAGGGTACATGCACCGGGGTGTGGACGAGACCCAGGACGCAGAAGGGGTTAGCTGGAGTAATCCCTGGTGCTCACGCAGCCCTCATCAGCCAGAGAGGGAAGACCTAACGCAGAGGACCATTCACAACGTTCTCAGGGTGGCATCACCTAGAAAGTGGGACCGAATGAGCTCCACATGGGAGACTTCCCTGTGCCGCTCCCCCCAAACTCAAAATCAAGACCTGAAGGTAAATTCACTGCAGCCAAAGTACGAAGGGAAACCATACGTAGGGATATGTTCCAGAAATAGCACCCAGCCATGTGTACAGGACAGTAGGTGGGTATTCAACAAAAAGGCTTAGTGGGGATGAAAAGAAGGGGGAAAAAAATAGGGGCCAAGCAGTCATGACACGTGGCGACCAGCATAAACACAGAATGGCGCGAGGACAAGAGGGCTTTGGCGAGGCTTCATACTCAAGGAAACAGAGGAAAGTGAATACAGTTAGGAGATATGGGGAGCTATTAAAAAAAAAGGACAAAAAATCGGGACTTGGAGAGAAAATAGGTCATATCTGAGATGCACAACGAAAAATGAACTGGATATAATTCACAGCCAGGTAGGCACGGCACCCAGAAAAATTTGTGAGCTGTAACACACATGAACAGAAAATTATGTAAAATTAAGGAACGAGAAAAAGAAACAGCATTGGGGGGGGTGGGGTACGGACTAATGGCAAGTACTATAATTTGCACATGATTGAGCCTCAGGAGGACACTGCAAGGGAGATAGAGAAAAATATACATTTGAAGAAATTAAACTTTGTTTTTAAGTAACTTGATAAAAAAAAAAAGGATATAAACCAGAGATACAAGAATCACAATGACTCTGAAGGAGAAGAAACATAAATTCCACAGCAAGAAACATCATCATCTATTTGGTCAAAAGCAGTGATAAAAATAAAAATTTAATAGGAGCCACAGAAAACAAATGTGTCCTATCCAAGGCAAAGATAAGAAGGATGGCATTTTCTAGTCATAAACAATGCGAGCTGGAAAACACTGGAGAAATAGCCTGTAAAGTACGGAGAGAAACACCATACGAGGCCAAAAAAAAAAAAAAAAAAATGGAGGGGGAGTGTTTTTGCTGTTAAAAATTTAGTGTTTTATTAGGATGTGCTGATAGCTTTGCCCCACCTTCCTCAGACACACACTCAATCATGTGCACAGCAAACAACTGGGGAAGAACCTCTTTGTCTTTGTTAGGTTATTCTGAGAAACGTACATTTCCAACAACAGGAAACAGCTTTATCCTTCTCAGGTATTACAGAAAGAAGGGAAATTTAAGTAACATTTAGGTGCAAAGGTAGGTATGATTGGAACTGGGTCCGTTGACAATGCCTACACAAGAAGTTTCTGCAAACTCGGTGATGTAAAGCAGCAGCTACTGGCATGTCGAAGGGGTTCACAGGTTGTGGTCATCCTGGCTAGACGGAGCGGGTCTTGGCCGGGGTCCTTCATGTGTCTGAGGCTGGCTGGCAGGGTGGCCGTTGGCTGGCTGGTCTGGGATGCCCAGCGTTGGGGTGGCTGAGCACTGCTCCACATGGGATGTCCCGGTCCAGTGGGCTAGGCTGGGGAGTGATGGAATCCGGGAGAAGACGTGCATGTACAACACGCATCTCCAAGTCTGGGCTGACACCACGTGCCTGCAGGCATCCTACTGCCCAAAGCAATCACGAGCTCAGAGCGCATTGAAAGGTTGGAGAAAATAAGGGCGCCTGGGTGGCTCAGTGGGTTGAGCGTCCAACTCTGGATTTTGGCTCAGGTCCTGATCTCACGGTTCGTGAGATTGAGCCCTGCCGAAGTCGTGCTCCACACTGGCATGCAGAATGTGCTTGTGATTGTGTCTCCCTTTCTCTCTACCCCTCCACTGCTGCACTCTGTCTCTCTCAAAAGAAATATTAAAAAAAAGAAAGGTTGGAGAGATAGATTCCATTGACTGATGGGAAGAAATGGAAAGTCATCTGTGACTCTCACGGCTGGAGAATCATAGCTATGTATGCAATCAATCTGTCATATCAACTTTGGAAAATGCACCAAAAACCCAGAATGACATACTTCTTGTTTAAGTTTATTTATCATTCATTCATTCATTCATTCAGAGAGTGCGAGTGAGTGGGGAAGGGGCACAGAGAGAGAGAGAGAGAGAGAGAGAGTCCTAAGCAGGCTCCACAGTGACAGCACAGAGCCCCATGCAGGGCTTGAACTCAGGAACCTCCATTATCATGACGTAAGCCAAACCCTAGAGTCACGTGCTTAACCAACTGAGCCCCCAGGCTCCCTGGAATGACATACTTGCTTAAAAAAAATTTTTAATGTTTATTTATTTTTGAGAGAGAGAGAGCATGAGCAAGGTAGGATCAGAGAGAGAGGGAGACACAGAATCCAAAGCAGGCTCCAGGCTCCGAGCCGTCAGCACAGAACTCAACTCGGGGCTCGAACCCACAAACCATGATCTGAGATCATGACCTGAGCCGAAGTCGGACGCCCAACTACTGAGCCCCCCAGGTGCCCCTGGAATGACATACTTCTAAGGTTACAGGTGAACTTTTCTTTCTTCTCACCTGAACTTTGTAGAACATACATTTTCTTTAACAACTAGAAACATATTTTGAGAGTACTATAGGGGAACCTAGTGATGTTTTTATTTGTGAATTACCGATGCAAAGCCTTGGTGGTTGCACAGCAGAAACAAATAAGGAGAAAAGCACCAAAGTGTCCAGGAACTTGAAAAAAAAGGGAAGTAGATAAATTTAGAAGAGATAAAAATCAGAGTGTTGCTGCCTATGTCAAAATCTGTTGGAAGAATCAGAATCTGCTGCTGAGCAGAAAATAGGAATCTGTTTCTCAAGGGGAATTTTGAGAATATTTTCAACGCGATTGTTTCTTTAATGACCCTTGTTTAGAAGCTGTAATTAGCTTCACAGCGGGAATTACAGTGGCTTCCAAAGAAACAACCATTTTTAGATACTGGGAAACAGACCAGTCCTTATCAAAGGAATTAGATTAATACAAAGTAATCTGTGGCAAAAAATCTAATTTTCAAATAAGTCTCTAAATCTATTGTGTTCTGTTTTTTTTTTTTAATTTTTTTTTTAACATTTATTTATTTTTGAGACAGAGAGAGACAGAGCATGAACGGGGGAGGGTCAGAGAGAGAGGGAGACACAGAATCGGAAACAGGCTCCAGGCTCCGAGCCATCAGCCCAGAGCCTGACGTGGGGCTCGAACTCACGGACCGCGAGATAGTGACCTGAGCCGAAGTCGGACGCTTAACCGACTGAGCCACCCAGGCGCCGCATATTGTGTTCTGTTATATTAAACACATAGCACCAACTTTGAGAATAGTTATCTTTGTATTTATTTTAAGTTGTATTATCTTGATCTCTGTTCAATAATAAAAAAATCATTATTATAAGGTTGCAATTCACTCATGTGGCGGTATCTTTAATTACAGGGTGCAAGAAGCATCTTTAAAAATTAGGGATTTTTCTGAAAAATATACCTATCGTATGGAGATAATTAATGCGTTCTTTAGAAGCATTAGCTTTCCAGTTATATTTAAAGGTATGTAGGATTAGGGTGCCTGGTTGGCTCAGTTGGTAGAGCATGTGAGTCTTGATCCTGAGGTCGTGAGTTCAAGCCTCACATTGGGCTTAGAGTTTAATTTAAAATTTAAGAAAATGATTTATTTTTTAATGTTTATTTATTTTTGAGAGACAAATAGTGACAGAGTGTGAGTAGGAGAGGGTCGGAGAGAGAGGGAGACACAGAATCCTAAGCAGGTTTCAGGCTCTGAGCTCTCAGCACAGAGCCCAACCTGGGGCTTGAACACACGAACCACTAGATCATGACCTGAGCTGAAGTCGGACGCTTAACTGACTGAGCCACCCAGGCGCACCAAAAATAAGCTCTTCAAACAAGAGTGACTATGATTTCTGGCAGCAGGATACAGCTCTTTTTATATCAGAAGTTAACAATTTAGAAACAAATTCTTAAAACTTTTAATAACAAAATGTGTCCCCACATTGGAAGTGGTAAGTAGGGCTATTTTAATAGGGTGCTAAAAATTTACTAGTCTACAGCTTGTCCCTTGACATTACTAGGACCATGAGGGTGGGAAAGAACATGCCAATCAGTGGACCTCACTGGGATTAGGAACTTCTTCAGTGTCTTCTGATTTTGGGGAAGCAAGATGGTTTCTGTAGGTCAGGTGTCAGCCGCCTTTATTCTGTGAAGGGCCAGACAAAATATTTTTAGCTTTTCAGGCCACTCGTCTCTGACACGACGATCAGCTTTGCACTTGAAGCATGGAAACAACAATCGACAAAATGCAAATAAATTGGTGAGTCTGTGTTCCAATAAAACTTTACTTACAAACGCTGATGGTGGACTGGATGACCCCCTAGGGCACCAACTTCCGCTGTTCCAGGTCTTAGTGTTAAACATGTAAGTGTTTCCCTTAAAGGCATTGGGTTCATTTTTCACTTAAGCACTCAGTAAGGGTTATTCATACTAAATCCAATCCTGAAGACTACAAGTTCTTTTTTTTTAATGTTTTTATTATTTATTTTTGAGAGAGCGAGCAAGTGCGCAAATGGAGGAAAGGGTAGAGAGACAGGGAGACACAGAATCCGAAGCAGGCTCCAGGCTCTGAGCTGTCAGCAGAGAACCCGACACGGGGCTTGAACTCACAAACCGTGAGATCATAACCTGAGCTGAAGTCGGACGCTTAACCTACTGAGCCACCCAGGTGCCCCCTTTCTGTTCTTCTAATATGAAACAACCAGTACACTCAACATTTGTTCAGAAGACAGGGATTTGAATACATGACAGCTTTTCTGATTTGTTGTTGTTGTTGTTGTTGTTGCTAAAGAGGGAAGACTGGCTATCTCCCTGAATCTATAGGAAAAGATGAAAACTAGGACATCTTATTGGGAACAAGTGTTTTTTTGTTTCCTCCCTGTTGACATCCAGTCCTCAAAAAGGATGCTCAGGGGAAACCTGGCTGGGTCAGTCGGTGAAGCATGTGAGTCTTGATCTTGGGGTTGTAAGTTCTAGCCTCATGTTGGGTGTAGAGATTACTTAAAAATAAAATATTTAAAAAAAGATGCTCATGGGGTGCCTGGGTGGCTCGGTCGGTTAAGCGTCCGAGTTCGGCTCAGGTCACGATCTCACGGTCCGTGGGTTCGAGCCCCGCGTCGGGCTCTGGGCTGATGGCTCAGAGCCTGGAGCCTGCTTCTAATTCTGTGTCTCCCTCTCTCTGACCCTCCCCCGTTCATGCTCTGTCTCTCTCTGTCTCAAAAATAAATAAAACATTAAAAAAAATAAATAAAATAAAATAAAATAAAATAAAATAAAATAAAATAAAAAAAGATGCTCAGGATAATGGCTTGATCAAGCACAGCAAAGGCAGACCACCAACTAGAGAGTCTTAAGAATACTTTAAAAAGAGGAGATCAAGGGAAGGTACTGACAGCACTGGAAGGCCTCACTCAAAGGGCTATAAGACGGGCCTTTTGATGTAGGTGTTGGACTGAATTGGGGCAAACTGTGTGTAACAGTGCTGAGTAGAGTTGATGCGATAAGAGGGTTCACCTTTACGAGAGAGAAATTATTCTGAGAAGGAGGCTGTTTACCCAGAAGAGTCATCTCATCTTGGAATAAGTAGATTATTCCAGAGGGTCCTGAAGCTGACCATGAAATTATTTGCTGGTTGAATCCTTCCATTTCTCTGTCATCAGTGCCTGGAAGAAAGAGTAGTTGGGTTGATACAGTCTCAAAAGTAACTCTGTGGGATATGGCGCCTCAGTGTTTATCCCATGCTTTAATGATGGCTGTCTCAATCTGGAACGGGGACTGAAAAACTATGGCCCGCGTGTTGACCAGCCGTTTTTGTAAATAAAGTTTTATTGAGACACAGAATTGCCCATTCAATGCATGTATTTTCTGTGGCTGATGTCGTGGTAAAAAAGCAGAGTTAAGTAGTTGAGACAGAGACCATGTGGCTCACAAAGTAGATAAGATGTATTGTCTACCGCATTACAGAAAAAGTTTGGAAATCCTGAACTAAGCAAGTATTTTCCACAGACCAACTGCAACACTTTTCACAATTTTCCTTATTTAGCTGTCATCCTATGTGTGAACTTACATTGTTACTTAACCTGTTTCTATAAACCTGGTACTGTGGATTCTTTTTTTTTTTATTAATTTATTCTTTATTTTTAAAAAATTTACATCCAAGTTGGCATAAAGTGTGATAATGATATCAGGAGTAGGATCCAGTGATTCATCCCCTATATATAACACCCAGTGCTCATCGTAACAAGTGCCCTCCTTAATGCCCCTTGCTCAGTTAGCCCAGCAACCCTCAGGAACCCTCGGTTTGTTCTTTGTACTAAAAAGTGTCTTATGTCTTGTCTCCCTCCTGTTTTCATATTATTTTTGCTTCTCTTCCCTTATGCTCATCTGTTTTGTATCGTAAATTCCACATATGAGTCAAGTCATATGATATTTGTCTTTCTCTAATTTTGCTTAGCATAACACCCTCTAGTTCCATCCAAGCTGTTGCAAATGGCAACCAAAGATTTCATTCTTTTTTGATCACTGTAATATTCCATCGTGTGTGTGTGTGTGTGTGTGTGTGTATGTGTGCGCGTGCGCGTGCACGTGCGTGCAGGTGTATACCACATCTTCTTTATCCATTCACCCATCGATGGACATTCGGGCTCTTTCTATACTTTGGCTATTGTTGATAGTGCTGCTATTAACATGGGGGTGCATGTGTCCCTTCAAAACAGCACACCTGTATCCCGTGGATAAGTGCCTAGTAGTGCAGTTGCTGGGTCGTAGGGTAGTTCTCTTTTTAGTTTTTTGAGGAACCTCCATACTGTTTTCCAGAGTGGCTGCACCAGCTTGCATTGCCACCAACAATGCAAAAGAGATCCTCTTTCTCCGCATCCTCACCAACACCTGTTGTTGCCTGAGTTGTTAACATGAGCCATTTTGACAGGTGTGAGATGGTATCTCATTGTGGTTTTGATTTGTATTTCCCTTATGATGAGTGGTGTTGAGCATTTTTTCATGTGCCTGTTCGCCACCTGGATGTCTTCTTTGGAGGAGTGTCTGTTCATGTCTTTTGCCCATTTCCTCACTGGATTATTTGTTTTTTGGGTGTTGAGTTTGACAAGCTCTTTATAGATTTTGGATACTAACCCTTTATCTGATATGTCATTTGTAAATATCTTCTTCCATTCCATTGGTTGCCTTTTAGTTTTGCTTATTGTTTCCTTCACATGTAGAGTTTTTTATCTTGATGAGGTCCTAACAGTTCATTTTTGCTTTTGTTTCCCTTGTCTCCAGAGACGTGTTGAGTAAGAAGTTGTTGTGGCTGAGGTCGAAGAGATTTTTGCCTGCTTTCTCCTCAAGGATTTTGATGGCTTCCTGTCTTATGTTTAGGTCTCATCCATTTTGAGTTTATTTTTGTGTATGGGGTAAGAAAGTGGTCCACGTTCATTCTTCTGCATGTTGCTGACCAGTGTTCCCAGCACCACTTGCTGAAAAGACTGTCTTTTTTCCGCTGGATATTCTTTCCTGCTTTGTCAAAGATGAGTTGGCCATACGTTTGTGGGTCCATTTCTGGGTTCTCTATTCTGTTCCATTGATCAGAGTGTCTGTTCTTGTGCCAGTGCCATACTGTCTTGATGATTAGAGCTTTGTAGTATAGCTTGAAGTCTGGGATAGTGATGCCTCCTGCTTTGGTTTTCTTTTTCAAGATTGCTTTGGCTCTTTGGGGTCTTTTCTGGTTCCATACAAATTTTAGGATTATTTGTTCTGGCTCTGAGTGGTTTCTACTGCTGCCACATTCTACAGACAGCAAATAAGTTCTCCTTCCTCCAAAAGCCATCTGGAAAATGAACTATGTCCACTTTCAGTGAAAGAACACTATTTCTTTATAGTTACACATGATTCATGCTGCTTCCTGTCTCTCCACAGAAGGGACTATCATTCAAAATTGGAACATTGCATATAATAAGAAATGCCAAGATTGAGATTTATTTTAAATAAAACAAAGAATCATAATAACTTGCATGTGCATATATACTTATGATCTTAAATTTTCCTTTAAACATATGTGTATTTATAGTACAGTAAAACCTTGGTTTGCGAAGATAATTCGTTCTGGAAACATGCTTGTAATCCAAAGCACTTGTATATCAAAGCAAATTTCAAGAACCATTGGCTCAGCTGTGATCATGTGACATGTGGCATCACATACTACTCATAATGCAAGACATCGCTCATGTATCAAGTTGTAATTTATTAGACATGTTTGCTTGTCTTGTGGAACACTCACAGAACAACTTACTCGCAATCCAAGGTTTTACTGTATATAGTCAACTATATGGATTCAAATAAGATGGTTAGTTGTTCTAAGAGTTTATAAAGGAATCCTTTCTTTCCACAGACATTCTTTCTCCCCTTGAAAGAAACATCTCTTTTCCCTCCATTCATCCCCAAAATATATTCAGAGAATAAATGTTATAATTCTGAAAATTTTCGGCATCAAGGGGAGATGTACTGAGAGCCTTTCAGAAACGCTTTCATTAACATGAGCTACATTTCAAGCAAATGAACTAAAACATGAATATCAGAACTATCCTTCTGAACGGAATTCAGAGCAGAGTGGATTTTATGCAAGTGTTCGATGAGCTTCCATGCAATTTAAAGTGGAAGAAAGAGAAAAAAAAATTATCCTGAGGATCAAGAGAGAACCCCTGGGTCTTTTAAGTACTAGGATTTCGGAGCATCACTTCCATGAATATAAAATAGAAAATGGTGTGAAGGCTGGCACGCAAACTTTTCTTTTATCGCTGTGCATATCTATCTCCAAGGGGGTTGTTTTGAGCATCCCATGATCCCGTACTACTTGGGTCCTTTGCCATGTCACATGCAGAGACACATGTGGTCACGTGGGGCACCATACTCCTTCTTCTCAGTGCATTGCAGGGGCACAGAAACATGTAGATCCCATTTGGGCAGAGTACTCTTTGGTGCCAAATGTATGTTTTTGTCTGAGACCAACTCATTTATGTTATTAAGACATAACATTTTATGAAAACAATTTTGAAAGAACATGCAAAATGGATTTCAGGAAAAAGGACCTGCTTTTGAAAATAGCAAATTATGAAACAATGCTACATAATCATACAGAATAATTCTCATTTCAGAAGGTTGAGTTACTTTAAGTCTTGTGTATGACCCACTCAAGATTTGTTATGAATAAGACATTCCATCCTATGAGTTAGAGGGATAAACAGAGATAGAAAGTGATTAAGAAGCTAGTTATGGGGCGCCTGGGTGACTCAGTCGGTTAAGTGTCCGACTTTGGCTCAGGTCATGATCTCATGGTCCGTGAGTTCAAGCCCCGCATTGGGCTCTGTGCTGACAGCTCGGAGCCTGGAGCCTGCTTCTGATTCTGTGTCTCCCTCTCTCTCTGCCCCTCCCCTGCTCATGCTCTGTCTCTCAAAATTGAAAAAAGATTAAAAAAATCAAAAAAGAAACTAGTTATTTGGTTAACATAAAACAAGAGTTTAAATATTTTATAGGATATTTGTTTGAATCTCTCAGTTTGCCCTTCATACTGCTGTCCCTTCCCTTTTCTCTTTGTCTTCCTCCTCTTTTTCCAACTCATTTCTTTTATTAAAATAAAAGTAGTAGGGGTGCCCATGTAGCTAAGTCTGTTGAACTCCTGACTCTTGATTTGAGCTCAGGTCATGATGCCGGGGTGGTGAGATCAAGCCCCACATCAGGCTCTGTGCTGGGCACACAGCCTGCTTGGGATTCTTTCTTTCTTTCTCTCTCTCTCTCTCTCTCTCTCTGCTCTTTCCTTGCTTGTTCTCTCTCTCGTTCTCTTTCAAAATAAGTAAATAAACATTAAAAAGAGTAATAGGTTGGGGCACCTGGGTGGCTCAGTCAGTTAAGCATCTGACTTTGGATCAGGTCATGCTCTCGCAATTTGTGAGTTTGAGCCCCATGTCCGGCTCTGTGCTGACAGCTCAGAGCCTGGAGCCTGCTTCGGATTCTGGGTCTCCCTCTCTCTCTGTCCCTCCCCCACTTGCACTCTGTCTGTCTCTCTCTCCAAAATAAATAAACATTAAAAAATATTTTTGAAAAAAATTTTTAAAAAGTTATAGTAGGTCTGCTTAATCAAATGTGTCCATTCAAGTCTCCTGTGCAAACAGGACATTTCAGGAGTCAACAATCCACGTGCCATTCTAACTAGAACAGTATAGCCCAACCTTCCTGCTGCTTCTAAAATGCCAACTGCAAACTTTTATTAAATCACATATAAGAGGATTTGACTCTTTTTCCTCAGTATCTTCTAGCCTGTGGGGTCTCTGAGTACAAATGATGGGCTCTGTATCCTCAACACCAGCTATATGTTATGGAAAACATTAGGTGCTAAGCAATGCTTGATAAATAAACAATGAATAAGAGAATCAATGAATGAATGATTTTTTTTTTTAGAAGAGCACTCTGACAGTGGCCATAGAGAATGTAAAGAAGATGTGGTGTCCCTTGCCTTTGGGATGGCATGTAGGTTAGTTCCTCTAGGATAGAGATTCTGGGATGGGATTTAACATGCTATTGTTTATTAAGGATGGTCTTTGGGTCAACACATGTGGAGAGGAATGGAAGGGCATAGGGAAGCACATAGATGAGATAGATGGATGGATGGATGGATGATAAATGAGTAGGTAGATGGATGAATGGATCAATAGGTGGATGGATGGATGATAAATTAATAGTAGACGGATGGATGACAAATGAGTAGGTGGATGGATGGGCGGCTGGATGGATGGATGGATGGATGAATGGTTGAATGGGTGGATGGGTGAGTGGATGGCTGGGTGAATGGTTGAATGGGTGGATGGATGAGTGGAAGGATGGGTGGATGGTTGAATGGGTAGATGGATAGGGGAATGGATGGACAGACACACGTGTATAAAGAAATACATACATGTAATATTTTGTATCATATGAAATATAAATTTGCTAGCATTGACAATAACTATTGTTTAACTAAAAATATGGAAGTTTCACATAAACAATGTATACGTGTATAGATAATCATACTAATATAACACACATATGTATATATATTCATTAATACTTCTATGTTTTCATTGATATGAAGAGAGATGCAGAATTATGTCCATATGAAGGGAAATAATCACATAAAATAGACATTTTAGCACCAAAGTTAAATATATAAGCCATATATTAAATATCTACAGCGCTATCTATAAACCTAATTTTATGTATCAGAGTAAATTGTTACTTTTTTCTAATCTAACATGTAATTTATCCCCAGCAAAGGCTCTTGTTGCTCCTATGGAGCTGCACTGGTTCCCAAGAGAGCAAGAGTCGCAGGACAGGAACCAACAAACAGCAGAGACGTGGGGATGAATAGCCGTGAATTTCAGGAGGCAGCCATCCCACCCCTCAGCTATGCTGGGGAAGAGCTTCACGGGGATGCCAAGACCATCACTGGAACCACAATGCACACAAACTGGGGATCCTCTGTGCCCAGTTCAGCATCTGAAATGTGTGTGTGTGTGTGTGTGTGTGTGTGTGGTGTGCGTGCGGGCGGGGGTGGTGGTTCCAGTCTACTTTTCTTTCCGAATTAGTGTTGTTTCACCAAGTACAGGATGCCCAGTTACATCTGAATTTCTGATGGACTCCAAATTCACTATTAGGTAAAGTGCATTCCAACGGTGGTGCAAGACAGACTTATATGAAAATGTATTTGGCGTTTATTGGAAATTCAACTCTAACAGCCTGTGATGTACTTTTATCTGCATAATCTAGCCACCAGATACAGAAGTGAGGTGGTCCTGTAGAGGTTTTGAAGGTAACTGAATGTTAAATAAACTGGACATCTTCAGATGTCACTAGGAAGGGGAAGAAATTTATGATGATAGCTAATGAAATGTAAGTACTCTGAGTTAAGTTTCAAAACATTTTTGAGTCCTTTTAAACTAATTTTTTTTAACGTTTTATTTATTTTTGAGACAGAGACAGAGCATGAATGGGGGAGGGGCAGAGAGAGAGGGACACACAGAATCGGAAGCAGAGTCCTTTTAAAAGAAAGCTTATTTATTTACTTTTGAGAGACAGCATGAACAGGGGAGGTGCAGAGAAAGAGGGAGAGAGAGAGAGAATCTTAAGCAGGCTCCGCACTGAGCTCGACGTGGGGCTCGACCCCATGTCCCTGGGATCATGACTGAGCTGAAATCAAGATTTGGATGCTAGACCTACTGAGACACCGGCACCCCAACTACTTTTTCTAATGTTTACTAATTTATTTTTAGAGAGAGAGAGAGAGAGAGAGAGAGAGCAGGGGAGGGGCAGAGAGAGAGGGAGACAGAGGATCCCAACCAGGGTCTGTCGTGTCAGTGCAGAACCTCACGTTGGGCTCAAACTCAGGAACCCATGAGATCATCATATGAGCCCAAATCCAGAGTCTGATGCCCAAGTGACTGAGCCACCCAGGCGCCCCATGTTTCAAAACTTTTACTCATACCTGGGCACGGAGTGCCAACCTTTATCTCTTTGTGTGAGTGAAGTGGGTTATACGTGTAAGAAATGGTCCACCCTATCTCTGTCATTTGCTTATCAAGTGGGTCCATTTTTGGTCTGAGTGCGTTGGGTTCTAGGCTGCAGGTGGGAGAACCTGTGACAGCTGTTTCTCCTTTCGGATATCCAGGAGTGGGAGGCTGCAGGGCTCCCCTCGGCCTCCCGTTGTCTGCCGAGGCTCTCATTCAGGTGCAGCAAGGAGCCTCATCACTGACGTCAACTACGATTTCAGTTTCTCAAAGGAGAGCAAACGCTCAAGGACTAGGGCAGCTCTGATGCCAGAAATAAGCAGGATGGACCTCAGCGGCAGCATATGATGCTTCACTGTGTCACCAAAATTTTGGAAAACCTACCACGGTGTGACACCAGTTCTCGAGACACAGAACGGAACGCACGGCACTGCAGGAGCTGGACGGTGAACAACGCTAATTAGAACAAAACTGCACGAAGGGCTGGCCTTTTGGGGAGAGTTTCCCTGACTTGCTTATATGTACTCTCTGTACGTTTTGATGAACGATGCAAAAGGTAGGAACACCGTCCACAGTAAGTTTGCGCCTAGCTTTGTTGCAATCGTGTGAAACACAGGAATCTGAAGAAAAACTCAAACCAAACTCTTTTCTGTACATCTGTGTCAGTATGTTACTTTAGCTGACCTTGAATTTTTTCACAGAAGTAAATACCTATTCATGTACCTGCCTCTATCTTTCTTTTCTTTTCTTTCTTTCTTTCTTTCCATCCGTCCATCCATCCATCCAATCTATCATCTATCTATCTAGTCTAGTCTATGTATCCATCCATCACTATATCTATCCTATCATTTACGTATCTATGTATCTACCTACTTACCTACGTACTTATCATCTATGTATGTGTCAGTTTATCTATCTATGATCTATCGTCTAACTATCCATCCATTCCTATATCTATCTACCTACCTACCTACCTGTCATCTATGTATCTATGTATTATCATCTACACATCTATTAATCAATGTATTTATCTACCTACCATCTATTTATCCATCATCTATCTCGTAAACTCACACTTCTCCCAAAACATAACATCCTCTTGTAGAACAAAACACTAAATTCAACATACATAAGGTTTTAATTTAAATAGATTGTGTTCATTTTATAGAAACAAAACTACAACAAATGTTTTATTTTTTTGTACAGCTTTTAGTGTTCTGATGTAATTTAGTAATTTTACTACCAAAATGTTAATAAATTCAAATCTCTAATAGGCATCTGTGTTTCTCTTTAAAGTTGGGTTACATTTTAATGTGTAAAAAGAGTGAGGTTTTAATGTGCAAACTGAATGAGTGTTTTGATCCTACAACATTGACTTTGTTATAGACTTAATATTTTAAATTACATGTGATTCAACAGAGACACTTGGGATATTTCAAAATCTCTTGGATTACACACATTAATTGTTTTTGAAATTCATGTAAACAGAGTCTTTTTAGCATGATTCCACCTACGTGTGCACTTGATAAGCCCTGGAGTGAGTGCCACATCCAGGCTTCTGAATATATTTCCATTTGCAGAGTCATACTGGGTCTACTTAATAATACATCAGACTGTGAACCCTGAGAATAATCAGATGTGACAGGCAAGGGTGAAGGGAATTATGAAAGCGTCTGTAGCACAAGTGCGGACGGGACTGTGTCTGGGGCACGCTGCAGGGACAGGCCAACACGCCTGGGGGGCTGGGCTCTCCTGGAGCCTCTCAGAGAATTCTACAAACAACTGATTGAGAGGCATTTCTAGGCGAATAAAGACTAGACATTGAAAATCGGCAAAGAAGGTCTCTAATGGGATTGGGAGTCAACGTCATCACGATTTCCAGACAGAGGCAGTGGGACAGACGGCCCATGGAATACACTGATCCACACGAAGCGTGTTTCAATCCCGCATTCTGGAAAAATCACACATCACTTGGTATTCCCCGAGGCATCAGGCTCTCTGACTGTGTGCCATTCTCAGACAGCGGAACAATTTAAAATTAGCATGTGCGTGCGTGAGTTCGGAAGGAGAGGATGTTCACATCAGCCTTTAACCAAGGGCTGCCATGTGGGTCTTCACTGGAAAGACAAATACCGCCCCCTCCCCAAAGTTATTTTGGTTTAATTAAACTAGAATTAAACCCACGAAGGAGCCGAGGAACAGAGCTAGAAATGCCGGGAGACACGCTGCACAATTCATAGACGGGTGAGGTGTCTACGCGGACACAGCACGTTTTATTCCGTTACCAGGTGCAAACCTTCAAACGAACGTTCACAAACGGCACCTTCATTCCCTGAACTTCTCGTGCACAGGGAAAATATCTCGGGCTCCAGATTTGCAAGCTTCGTGAGGAACGTGAACGGATCAGAGTTGATGGGATCCGGTGGGGCTACTTTTCTGTTTGCCTGGGGAGGACCTGACTCTTCTGCAAGGTGTGGAGGTTCTACAAATACTTGTGGTTACGCCCGTGACTGAGAACGTGGCAAAGGAGAGCGTTAAACCACGGTGTCCTCTTTCTGGATAAGGGGACAAGCTTCCCAGCGTCTCGTCAGATTTACTTTCCATGCTGTTTGTTTGTTGTTTTTTTTTTTTTTCTTATTTTTCGAAATTGTCCTCACTGGGCTCTCGAAACTGGAGTTGATGTCAGTTTGGTTTTTTAAACGAAACGTGTGTAAACACCCAGCAAGCTGCACCAAGTGACGTTTACTCTGAAATATTTCTCTGTAAACCTTCCAGAGTTGTTTTAATTACCACACCTTTTCTTCTCCCCCTGACAAATCTTGTGGTTTGTCTATGGGAAAAACAATAATTGCTTGATGTATGGAGACTTCCTTGTGCGTGAACATATTGTGAATGTGGGTTCCCTGGGAGAACACACAAGGAGAGTGGCTGAGAAGCATATATGCACCGTCTCAGTTTCCCAAGTTAGGAGGAGACATGGCATTTGTTTTTTTAGTTGTCTTTAGGGATACATTTGTTTAGGTGAGAAAGCCTGCCCCTCAGTGCATTTGCTTTTACCTTAGAAATGATAGATAAGTAGTTGGATCATCCAAACACCTGGGGAAAAAAAAACACCAAGAAACAAATACTCTTTTCACGAGGTCCCACCTGTGGTAGAGATCATTACTATGGTTTTCTCCAGCTAAATTCTGCACAACATGTTGCAAATATGGATCATTTGCTAACGAAATCAGTCATGAGTTATGCCTTTAGTACGACTGCACTGCATACTTATACTTTATTAACTTAAGTAACTGTATAGATGTTTCTTTTCTTTTTTTTTTTTTAAAGTTTATTTTTCAGGGGGGGCGGAGGGACAGACAAACAGGAGACAGAGGATCCCAAGCAGGTTCCCCACTATTAGCACAGAGCCTGACGTGGGGCTCGAACTCATGAACCATGAGATCATGACCTGAGTCAAAGTCAAGAGTCGGATGTTTAACGGACTGAGCCACCCAGGCGCCCCAGGAACTGTATAGTTTTGAGTAGTTGTCGTAATATGTTTTAAATGAGCAACTACGGGTCCCAGGGAGCACATTCAAAGCCACGTGAGGAGTCTACGTAGCAGGGGGGTAATGATAATGAAGGAACAATAGTGTGTTACCGTAACCAATACTGCTGTCTTTAAGTGAAAAAATAAATGCTGCCCCTCAAATTTGGAAGAAGTCGTAAGAATGTGAATCAGACTTTTGGCCGGTGCAGGCGCTATAGCAATGTCTTTTCCTTTCTTTGCTGATGCAGTGCAAACACTGAGCCATGGCCCTTTGGCTCTACGTGATCCTGGTTCTCCTTTTCCCCCCAGCTCACCTCCTTCCATGCTCTCTGCATCTCACGGCAATGGCCACGCTCACTGTATTTCTCTTTCTGGAAGCAGCCCAGATCCTCACCCAATGTCTCTAACACTCCTGTCCCGTATGTGCTTGGGGGTGACATTCATCACCTCCTGAAATTCCTCACTTATGCATTTCTTCATTTGTCTAGCCCGTTTTGTACTGAATGCCTGCAAGAACGCAAGTAATGGGGGCACGAGACCCCTGTTCCCAAGGCAGCCCCGAGAACAGGGGGTGAATGTTGGCTGTGCAATGCCTGCCTGGGAATTAAATGCCAGCTAAACTGGGGGATGTGAAGAGGTTAGCAATGGGGCCACTGCAGCCTGAAAGAGGTTTGCGATTCCAAGATGTTAGACATGTCATGAAATGACAGGAGATGGAAATAACGCCAGTCGAAAGAAGGATTAAGAATAACAAGGACCCCAACTATCTGACTTTGTTCTTGGTGAAAACTGGCTGTGAGGGGGGCCTGGGTGACTCAGTAGGGTAGGCACCTGACTCTTAATCTCAGATCAAGTCCTGATCTCAGGGCCATGAGTTCAAGATCTGCCTTGGGCTCTGCGCTGGGCATGAAGCCTGCTTCAAAGAAAAAATCATCTCTGATTGCTTCCTTCTGCTGGTCATAGCCACACCACAGATCAGTGTTTATATAGATGTTAACTTCTCTCATCAATGTTTTGTGGTGTTGTTTCTTTTTTTTAAACATAGATCTTGCATGGGTTCCATGTAAACGTATCTCCAAATAGTTCCTAACTTTGGCCACAGATGGAAACGTTACTGTGCTTTTTATTCCCTTGTTTGCTTGTTGCTTGGTTTTTTTGTCTTCTGGCGTCCTCTTGAGTAGATTCAGGCTGCGTCTCCTGACGTGGGATGCCAGCTAGGTGACATGGCCTCCTCACTGCATCAGTCTCAAAGAACATCAGCCATCCATCGCCAATGTGAATTTTGCTCGCTCAGCCAAGCTGTTGGAAAGGAGGTACTTTTATTTTATTTTTTTTAAGTAAACTCCACACCCAAGGTGGGGTTTGAGCTCACAACCCCGAGATCAAGAGTCATATACTCTACTCGTACCGATGGAGCCAACCAGGATTGGACATTTATTGTAAATAATAGTCCTTTTTTCATATAGATAGATATATAGCTATTGATATAGATATGTGCATGTGTTATGTGTAGATATATACAAATACATAGATATATGTGTACTCGTTATGGACACATACATGGCTGTTTTTCAAATGTTTAATATCTATTACTATACTGAATATATTCGGTGTTCAAATTTTCCCAGAATGGGAGCCCCTTTGCCCTTTTGAAAAATTGTTCTAATAGTTTTGAGCACTTTTTGGCATTGGCAGACACTGCAGGCTTATATCTATGCAGCCCAACACTGAAATCAGCCTTATCTATAAAACTTAGTTCCTTTACTGGCCACCGATATTAAGACACTAGTATCCGGGTGTAAGATGTGCTCATTGCTCACTGCCACTGGGTGCCTGTTTCTTGGATATTTCACTGGACGGCACAGGAAATATAAGTATGTATGTTGTATGTAGGCATTGATACACTCATGCCTGGGCTTACGTGCACACTCACACACACACACTCTTACAGAGACAGTTGAGCTGGGAAGGACCCAGGTTTGAACCATGTACGAGAGTCACAATACATATTAGCCTCAGATGGAAAAAAGTTTTGAGGATTTTAAAAGCTTGAATAACGAGGGTGCATGGGTGGTCAGTCTGTTGAGTGTCTGACTCTTGATTTCAGCTCCCGTCATGATCCCAGGCTTGTGGGATCAAAGCATACCTTGGGCTCCACACTGAGCATGGGGCCTGATTGAAACTCTCTGAGCTTCTGCTCCTCCCGTTTGCTCCCACTCTCTCTCTAAAATAATAAAGACAATTAACAAAAAATAGTGCACAATGTACCGCCATGATATATGGATGTGTATGCACCCACATATTACAATTTTGGCAAAATGGCATTTGGACGTTTCAGTGTAAATTCTCCTGGGACGACAGCTCTGAATAGAATTAGCGGGGATTTCCCTGGTGCTTTATGGTAAACAGAGATTGATGGTACTTATTCCTGGAGTAAGACAGACTTGAGGGAAAATGAGCAGCGAGGAGCTGAGGCCATGGCAGACGACCAGTAAGAAGAAGGTGTACAAATCCTTTGAGAGGTTACCATCAGCTGAACGATGTGGGCCACAGCCCATTAGTCTACTAAATACACGGTAGGGGTAAACACGCAAGCAGGTGGATTACAGACCGGAGATTGGTTTTCAGTGTCCAGCAACCTCTGGGCGACCTATGACAAACGGTTCCTATTTGGAGTCATCATATTTTCTTAAAATACAGCACGGTGTGTTCACGCCAACAAGTGTTTCTTTTACTGAGAGCTTTACGATGGCTTTCTTAAGAAGACATTTGTATCTGGGGCGCCCGGGTGGCTCAGTTGGTTAAGCGTCCGACTCCTAGTTTCAGTTCAGGTCGTGATCTCACAGTCGGTGAGGAGGAGCCCCGTGTTGGGCTCTGTGCTGACGGTGCAGAGCCTGCTTGGGATTCTCTCTCTCTCCCTATCTCTGCCTCTCCCCTGCTCCAGCTCTTTCTGTCTCTCTCAAAATAAATAAACTTAGAAAAATTAAAACAAGAATACATTTGTAATTTTTACCACCCCCCCCCCCCAATTCATTTAGAACAAGAAACTGAGACACTGTGCAGCAAGAGTGACTGCAATGATGGTCCCAGGTCATTGTTGGTCTGGAGAGTAGGCAACAGGCAGCAAGGTCATGATTTGTAGCACAGTGCTATGTCCTGGGGACGCTTACTGCCTGTCTAGAAAATCTCATCACGAGATGGCTAAATACTCAAGTTGCAGGACGCGGCCATGGGGCTGTCCTCGTGATCAAATAAGGTGCCACCACTCTCAGTGTTTCTGTGTTCTGTTCTCCTACGATGTCCCCTCAGGAGCGATTCTTTTCTCTGAAAATCAGTGGCCACAGAAGGGGCCACATTGTGGGGTGGAAGCTGTCGTCCACACTGTGTGCACCGTGTGCAATCTGCCTGAACTCTGCGTGCCCCTGCGTGGGCCAGAAACACCCTAACAGGTGCAGCGATGAGGCTGAGCCCCCAGGGCCGTGAGGAGAGAGACCCCATCACCACCAGGCCTGGCATCATGCTCCCTCCTCTGGAAGATGGGGAGGATTATCTCACATCCCACATCCATGCATCATGTACAAGATGTGCAAGCTCTTTTCTCCCTGCATTTCCTCTGAAAGTCTCTGTGTTGTTTTCTCAGATGAAATGTTGAGCATTCAACGTTTCTTGTTTTCTTCCTACTCTCATTTTCTGTATTAGATTCTATGCTATCCTAATCTCTTTCGACCATTTTTGTTTTGTTATATAAATGAGGCCCCCGGTCACGTACTATAACCTACTTTATTTTGTTTTGTTTTAACTCATTAATTAACTAATTAATTAATTTTTTAATGTTTATTTTTGAGAGCAAGAGAGAGAGACAGACTGCGAGCAGGGGTGCGGTAGAGAGAGAGAGAGAGAGACATAGAATCCAAAGCAGGCTCCAGGCTCTGAGCTATCGGCACAGAGCCCGATGGGGGGCTCGAACTCATGGACAGTGAGATCATGACCTGAGCTGAAGTCAGACGCTCAATCAACTGAGCCACCCAGGTGCCCCTATTTACTTATTTAATCCAAGTTAGTTAACATAGTTTAGTATTGGTTTCAGGATTAGAATTTAGTGATTCATCCCTTACCCCTTACATATAACACCCAGTGCTCATCCCAACGAGTACCCTCCTTAATTCAGCTGAACTACCACATTTTGTAGGAAATATTTTGTAATCTCACTTGGCTGGGATCCAAACGATCCCTGATAGCATCATCATGACCCCTTCCGTACTGTCTGATGGTTTTAATGGAGGTTTTGGGGAACGTGTTCATCCATCCCCAGAGTTTTCCAAAATTGGGTGGTAGATTCCAAATGTGCCCAACCCATGCTCCCATCCCTGGAACGGCATGCTCTAGAGAGTGAGACGTGTTTAGGGGTGACCGAAGACTCCCCAACAAAATGTCAGGAAGAGAAGTGCAGTAAGATCCATAGATGCAGCACCTGAGAAATGAGTGGAGTTTCGTGGTATTCTAGTAGAAAACATGACGTCGGGGGTCTATTTTGCCGTCACTCATTAACACAGCACACACCAACACACATACACACACATGCACACACACACATGCACACAGCAGTCTATATGGGACTTCACCTTGGTCCCTAATTACCCTAACACTGAGAGGAGATGCGAACTACAGGCTGAGTCCAGAAGGCACAGACAGCTGTTGGGAATGCGCATGCACATGGCATACCTAGACTGAGCCTGCCACAGTGCCCTAGAAATGCCCCCAGTGTCTGCCACCCTGTTCTCCAGCAAAGACCAGCCTACAGCCAAAGATCTGCACTCAAAATCAAGAAACTGTGAGAAGTAAATTATTGTGGCATCTTCTCAAAAATGTACCAGGTTAAAGAAGCAGTAAAAGAAAGAAACAGTAAAGGAAGGAAGGCAGGCAGGAAGGATACACATGCATGGATGAAAGGAAGGAAGGAAGGAAAGATGCATATGTAGATAGGTATGATGGAAGGAAGGAAGGAAGGAAGGAAGGAAGGAAGGAAGAAAGGATAGAAGGATATGATGGAAGGAAGGTTGTTGAGAGGGAGGGAGGGAGGAAGGAAGGAAGGACAGACATGGTGGATGGAAGGACGGAAGGGAGGAAGGAAGGAAAGATGGAGAGAGTAAGGAAGGAAGGAAAGAAGGAAGGGAGGGAGGGAGGAAGGATAGATATGATGGAAGGAAGGGAGGGAGGGAGGGAGAAAGGAAGGAAGGAAGGGAGGAAGGATAGATATGATGGAAGGGAGGAAGGAAGGAAGGAAGGAAGGAAAAGAAGGAAGGAAGGAACGAACGAACGAACGACAGACACGGTGAATGGAAGGATGGAAGGGAGGAAGGAAGGAAAGATGGAGGAAGGAAGGAATGAAAGAAGGAAGGGAGGGAGGGAGGAAGGATAGATATGATGGAAGGAAGGAAGGAAGGGAGGGAAGGAGGAAGGAAGGATAGATATGATGGAAGGAAGGAAGGGAGGAAGGAAGGGAGGGAGGGAGGGAGAGAGGGAGGGAGGAAGGAAGGAAAGAAGGAAAGAGGGAGGAAGGAATGAAGGAAGGAAATAAGGAGGGAGGAAGGAAGGCTACATATACATGGATGAAAGGAAGGAAGGAAGAAAGGAAAGATGCATACATAGATAGATATGATGGATGGATGGGAGGAAGGAAGGAAGAAGGAAGAAAGGAAGGATGGAAGGATAGAAGGATTTGATGGAAGGAAGGTTGAGAGAGAGGGAGAGAGGGAGGGAGGGAGGAAGGAAGGAAAGAAGGAGGGAGGATGGAAGGAAGGAAAGATGGTGGATGGAAGGATGGGAAGAAGGAAGGAATGAAGGAAAAAGGGAGGGAAGAAGGGAGAGAGAAGGAGGGAGGGAAGGAGGGAGAGAGGAAAAGCAAACCAGAAGCTAGTAGGAGGCATGAAACAAGAAACAGCAGGAAATACAATTTCGGGAGAACGTGCAATGATACTTCACAAGTCATGTTTTGATGACACAAATAAATTCATCCATTATGGAGTCTTTGAAATAGCATCTCTTTGACGCACTGCCTGGGATCGCAGAAGGAATGGAAATATTGCAGGAGAGGAAGGAAACCTTAAAGACACAGCCACCGGAAAGGAGACAGAAAAGTCATGCTGTTCTCAAAGTGAAATGGATGTACGTACGGAGCACTGTGCAAGGGGCAGAAAACCTGACAACAGGATAGACAGACAGAGCTGGAGCTTTGACTACTGAGTCCGAAGCTGCATGAAATTAAGAACAGAAATTCAAAACATATGAGAAGCAAGATGCTCGCAGTCTCAGGACAGGACACGGGTGAATGTATGCATAACGCCTACTCCTCCAATGGAGAATGACTCATGCCCAAGTCAGTGGTATGGTGGCCGGGAAGATAACAATACATCCAAGACCCCGGGGCAGGTAATAGATGTGCACACATTTCCTATGCAGAGCCATCGACACTCAAGGGTAAATCTAAGCAAAAGGTATTTTCAAGCATAGGACACCTTGGGAGTCATAAAAGAGCCTTTCTTAAATAAAACATAATACTACGTGCATCCAAACCCAGCCAGTGAAGGGAATGAGCAATAAATCCATATTTAACATATCACTGATGCTAGAAAGCACACGGACGGACGAACGAAGGAGGCTGGCATGCCTAATTTGTTACACAAATGCAAAGTAGGGCGATAAAACCGAGAATAGGAAAGAAGTGCATGGGGACAGATGAAAGTAAGTGGACATTTTAAAGATGATGTATTACGATAGGTACTTATGGAGATTATTCAAGAGTGTAGAAATGTCCAGAAAAACTAGAAATCATACAATATTGAGAAAGAGGAGGAAATGATTATAGGGAAGGTAGGATGGTAATTACTTTTTTTCTTTGAGCCCAAATCTTTGTAAATAGGAATCAATGTCCGGTTTATGTTGGTAAGTCAACCCGCCACTTTGGATCTATGAATTTATACCGTGAAGTGTAACCATGGATTACGTGACTTCTGTGTTTCCGAAGGACCATAATACACAAGCTCGTGCACACATGAGTGACGGAGACAGAGAGAGACAGACGCACAGACAGACATGAGACCCTCTTCAATGGGCAGATTTTTAAAAAACCAAACATTAAAAATGAAAGCCTTAGGGGCGCTGGGGTGGCTCAGTTGGTTAAACGTCTGACTTCGGCTCAGGTCACGATCTCAAGGTTTGAGAGTTCGAGCTTCGTGTCGGGGTCTGCGCTGATGGGTCAGAGCCTGGAGCCTGCTTCAGTTCTGTGTCTCCCTCCCTCTCTCAAAATAAATAAATAAACATTAATAAATAAACAAACAAAAAAATAAAACAGCCCTAATAATGTAGGTGTAAAGATATCCTCCTTGATTTTACTCAGAATGTGATAATGGATACAGACCTGAATACAGGGTCAGGGGTTTTGAGAATAGAAAATTATCAACTCTGTTAATGGAAATTAAAACACAGAAATGGTAACAAAAAAGCAGGGGAAGGTGTTACAAGATACAGACGAAAGCAGAAAGGAGCTAAATTTTATAATATGTGAGTTAATTCACTGTCGAATGATAGATGAAAAATTTGAAGGCTTAGATGAAATGATTTTTCAGAAGAAACAAAAATCACTCCAATAATGACAATGATCCCATAATTATCGAGGATGATAGCCATGGGATTTTTGTTTTAGGGGCACAAGTGTAAATGTTTTCTCCTACAAATCGTACATAATGTAACACACTTTTTCAAAGCTTTATAACCTCTTTCAGACTGTTTAGTGTATAAAGAAGGAAAACCTCTAAACCATTATTTTGTGGATTTGCCATAATTGGATACCAACACCTAGAGATTAAAATCTTTTATGATTAATGATGCAAGATTTCTACAAGGAATGCAAATAACACTGTTTTCATGATCCTGGTGGGGCAAATTCCAACAATGCCAGGATGCTTTCACAACACAAATCGACGTGTGTGTGTGTGTGTGTGTGTGTGACTTGTATGTGAGCATAAATTATGATCCCCCCACCCCCAGAGCGTAAAATTAAAGATTGGTTGAATCAAAAGGGTCTCGAATATAGGGAGAATGGAAACGCAGGTAAAAACAATGGAATTTAAGCTGCACAGGACATGAGTCAAACAGGACCTCGTTGAGTTTCCAAGGAGGAGGCAGTGTGATGGGGTCATGGGCAGGAGTCAGCAGAGAGGGGGGATAAGGGACTGGAGGGTTTTAGGTGTGGACACGAAGGGAAGGTAGGTCTCCTGCAAGGGGGTGCTGATGTCTCTTCACAAATGGGTCCTGATGTCACTGAGCAGGGTCTGGAATATCAGTCACCTGTTCACTGGCAGGTGTGGCTCCATCGTGCCCGTCACGGGAAGACACCTACAGAAGGGTGTGCCTTCTGGATAAATCTCAATAAATCCCCTCCAGAAGCACACTAGCCGTGTCTCCACTACATCCCACGTACTTAAGAATCTCAACGATTTCAGTTTGGGTATTTTCACAGAGGATTAATCTCCCCCCGTTACTTCTTTCCTTATTTTTCTTTCCACGTGACTCAAAGATTTGTGTCTTACATCCATTGAATTTTCTCCCATGGACAGTGCGAAGAGACAAAACAGAGGAAAACCCTGTAAACGTTCTGTTTTGGGCAAGTTTAAGTCCAGTGAAACTCCACAGCAGATTTCAAGAAAATGCTGTATTGAATAAGCCCATCAAGTATATATAACTTGGAGTAACGTTTTTGGAGATGGATTTGAGTCCTATCAAGCACCTCTGGTGGAGGAAAACACAAAGATCACAGATGCAGTGGGATGATTGTCTTCTCCATGGATCATGCTGGTCTAAAGGAGAAATAATAGGGACTCGATGTTCTCAAATCAAAACAAAATGATGTTGTTACACCCTGGCATTTTCAGAAAGTTATTGGTGTGGAAATCCCAGGCTTTTGCCACTTTATAAGTGTGGGGAGTGGGGGAGAAAATTGAGTCAACGGGGGGAAAGAATATGGTTAAGGATCTTTCTTTAAAAAAACACACACACAAATATTAAGTGTGTACCTAAATCACAGAATTCAGCCATTTAAAATATACGGCTTAACGGTATTTAATTTCTTCACAGAAGTGGGCGACCATCAGCACAGTCAATTTCAGGACATCCTCATTACTCCAAAGCAGAAAACCTTGTGCCCATGCCAGTCACCATGGATTCCACCCTGTTCCCAGATCCTGCAAGCCACACGTCTAATTTTTGTGCCTTCAGATTGTCCTGTTATGTGTGTTTTAGCTACATGGAGTCCTCCACCATGGGCTTGTGTGGAACTGGCTTTCTTCGAGTCAATGTTTTCAAGATGCACCCATGGTATATAGCCTTGTGACACAGCTTTATCCATTTCTATGATAATACAACACGGTCTGGTTCACATGCTGCTTATCCCTTCATCCACCGATGGGCATTTGCGCGCTTGCCTTTGTAGCTATGACACACAGCGCTCCTGTGAACATTGCTGTGTAAGTCTGCACGTGGTGCTTAGTTCCCGTATAGGGCGTGGAGTGACATTGCTACATCACAGTATGCATGCACCCTGAAAGATCACCATGCAGCTTTAGCTCCAAGAAAGCCCAAGACTGGACCTGAGGGTCTGGGCGACTACGTCTACAGCACGGCCCAGGAGGATGAAGTCCACGCCACGAGGGTGGCCCTGCCTCATCTGATTGACACGACTCTGATACGTGTTGTCTGTTCAAGCCAACTGGACTACTGCCCTTCCATTGCTAAACATGGTCCTTGTTTCTAAACATCTACCACGTCGTGGACTCCTGTTGACAGAACACCTTTAGTGAAAAGCATGTGCAAGACTTAATCCTCAGCTCCTGCCCACAGGAGGTTTCTTTATTCTCAATACTTCCACCCCTCATTTTAATTTGCTATTAGAAACTTACAAGTGGGGGTGTATGGGTGGCTCAGTCGGTTAAGCATCTGACTCTTGATTTTGGCTCAGGTCATGATCTCACAGTCGATGGGTTTGTGCCCCACATCTGGTTCTGTACTGAGAGCACAGAGCCTGCTTGGGATTCTCTCTCTCTCTCTCTCTCTCTCTCTCCCCCCCCCCCGCCCTTCCCCTGCTTGCTCTTGGTCACTCTCTCTCAAAATAAATAAACTTAAACTTAAAAAAAACAACTCATGAGTATCATGGAACGAGTAGGAGAGGAAGGATCAGAGCCCAGAGCAGCTGGCCTCAAGCTCCCCCTTCGGTGACCTACTGGCATCCAGATTCCCTTTCTCCTATCTGTTCTGAAATGATCATTATTTTTCTTTCAATTAATTTTAGAGTTCATGTTCAGAAAAGCATGGGAGACCTTGAATGCTGTTTGTTTAGTCTTCCAGTTCTGGCAATCCATGAAAATCTTATAATGGAAATTAACTTGTATAGTTGTATGGCACTAATCACAGTTTATACTTGTTGGTGGAAAACCCCAGGTTTGGAATGTGGCCAGAGTAAGATAAAGTTCCCATAGTTCTAAATCTCCCCAGGATTTATCTCCCTCTGTCTGCACGGTACATCCCCCATGACCTCCAGCTCTTGCCTGTTGGTATGCCCACCAGTGTATCTGGTCTGTGTGATGCTCTGTGGGCTTTCCAGGCATTCCATACCTCTCAACACTATATTATTATGGAAAGTGGGAAATATATGTCCTTTAGTTAAGTCCCTTGAGCGGTGGTACTTGGTCATAGCAACTCTAACAAATACACTTACTTCCAGCCTAGCTAACCATAGTTTGCCATGGTCCAGAACTAAAACAGTCTGTAGGCAATGATTATGGCTTCTTTGGGAAAGAACCAAGGTAGGTAATATGGAAGAACCCCCATTGGAGTTGCTAAATACCAACTGAAAACTCTGTTTATAGTCACTCTGAGGTCCATGGCACCTAGGAGTCATAATAAATTAATGGCTATGAGAAGCATGAGCTTACACAGCTGTTCATATTTTCACCAAATTAGAATTCAGACTACCCACACCGCTGAAGTTTAGCATACACACTGGTTTCTGAGGAAGGCATGTGCCTTCTACCAATCCATCCAACCAGTACTCATTTAGTGTATAGGTTCTGATAGTCAATAGTGCAGTAGATGAGTGTGTTTTCCTCACGAAGCACACAGAAAAGGGAAAGACAGAGCACATCCGTAACTATTCAGAGCATGTAAAGAAAACCTTGATGAATGCCAGCGTTCTTGTCCAATTGAGTCTCATCTAAATTGTAGAGTGAATGGGCACTTGGGTGGCTCAGTCAGTTTGGAGTCTGACTCTAGCTTTAGACTCAGGTCATGATCTCACAGTTCGTGGGTTTGAGTCCCACATCAGGCTCTGAGCTGACAGCATGGGGTTGTCTCTCCCTCTCTCCTTGCCCTTCCCCCACCTGTACTCTTGTTCTCTCTCAAAATAAATAATTAAAACATTAAAAAATAAATTGCAGAGTGAATATTGTGTTTCTTTGTTTCTGCAGGTCAACTGACATCATGACTCTGGGGGCATATTTCAACAAGCCAGTGAGAAAACCGAACTCAATCTATTCCATGGTTCCATGGACATATCACGTGTCTGGGGCTGTTGTTTCTCTGTGGTTCTTCTCTCTCCTGTATGTTTCTTTAGCCTTTGGCAGCTAGTGGGCTCCACATTGTGTACAGAATGGGGAGGGACATTTGCCACGGGAGAGTCATGCAGCTATTCTAGAGTTAGGAATGAGGGCACAGGTAACCTCCTTGCTTGCAAAACCAACAGACCATACCAGTGATCTCTCTTCCACTCTCTGAAGAAACTCCTGCAGGCTTAGTAAATTCCTTGCCTCCTTCCCAGTTTAGGCATCTCTCAGAACTATCACTCTCTCCAAGACACCCAACACAATTTCCCAGAATGATGTGCTCATTTTAAAAACACAAAAAAAATCAGAGAATTCACTTACTTACAATTTTTTTTCTTCCTGGCCTTCTACAAAAATGTTCTGAGTCTAGAAAGTGTCGTACCTAAAGGGTCTTTCAATGAGGGGATGGAGACCTAAATAGTTAGTATCTCACTGCCCCCAAGGAAATAAAAAGTGGAATGTTTGTGAATGATAAAGGGTTCACACAAGTGTGGTGGGAGAGTAGATGTAGAAAAGTCCGCTGAGTGAGGTGTCATGAGGGCTGAAGGGTGAACGGTGGATACCACTCACAGCTGGAGGAGAAAGAGGAATCCTGCAGCGGGTAAGCAGTACGTAACGCCGAGGAGAAATTCAAAAATGGATGCGTGAAATTCAATAGAACGGATGTAAACAGTGCACAGAGTAGAAAGGGAACGTGTTATGGAAATAAGTGACAGAAACAATTAAAAAAAATTGAAAGGTAGAGGTGGGGCTTCCAGTGATCAAGGGTGGTGATATCAGGCCATGAACTGAGAAGTATAACTGATTCAACTAAAAGCTAAAAGTTGCAAAGTAGAGTATTTTCTTTGTTGTCTGTCTGTCCGTCCATCCATCCATTGTCTATCATCTGTCAATATCTATTTATCTATTTCTCTATCATTTTTATCTATGTAGATCAGTGGGTCAGTAGATGGTGGATGGATGAGTGGGTGGATGGATAAATGGATGGATGGATGGGTGGATAGAAAGAAAGAAAGAAAGGATGGATGTATGGAAAGAAGGAAAGAAAGAAAGAAAGAAAGAAAGAGAAATCAAGAAATCAAGAAATGATGGTTGGATGTGTGGGCGGATGGTTACATGGATGGAAGTACATTACACATAGAGATAAGCACATATATCTCACATTAATACTATACACCAAGATGATGAACAAAATGCAGAGAGTTCCCTGAAGCGTAAACCCTGATGCATTGGTCACATTGTCCACTGTACCCAACCTCATCTCCTCTTCAAGCAGTGGAGAGTGATAAAGCTTTCCAAATGGAAAGAATGGGTCTGGTCCCGCAGTGCTGCGGCTGAGCCTGGGGATGATGAACTTGCCCTCAATGCCGGCCTCAGACCCCTTGCCTGTCTCCCCCTCTATTGTCAACCCAGAAAATAAAACGTTCTTGCTCCATTATAAAGATCATGTACACAATTTAGACCTTGGTTTTTCCTTTCTTCATAAACTTTTTTGATGACATGAGACTTCCGTTCATAAAAACGGTTTGACAATCCATCAATGAGCGGCTTTCTGAATGAGGAGAACACAGAACGGGCACCCTGTTGAGAAAGAGAACATTGTTGGGACCTCCAAGCTCTCCCCAGAGCCTGCTCCATTTAACCTGGGGGTAACTTCTGTCTTGGATCATGCTGACAATTACTTCCTTGTGCTTTTCTAATAAATGTTTACGCCCATGAGCGTGAACGTTGGGTTTCATATAAATGGGGCACATGGCATATATAGGCTTGTATCTCTGGCCTCCTTCCTGCAACACCACATAATGAGATCCATTCAGGTGTTGCAAGGGTCCTGGTTTATTTCCGTTGTCTGCTGTCTAGTGTATTATTTTATGAATACCCCACAATGGATTGATCCATTTCACGGTTGGCAGATGGGGTGAGCGATGCCCGTCGAAGCTCCTTGAAACAACGCAGCCACGAACATTTCTTTGTGCTACTGCCTGGTTCCCAGAGAATACGACTGACTGGGAGTAGAATTTCCGGGACCTGCCGTGAGCTAGGCTCCGTAGGTTGGATGTGGTCCTCGGAAGGCCTGAGTCAGATTCCTGCTGTTTCTCGCTGGAAAACCCAAACACAGAGCGTTTTATTTATGTTTTCTGTTGCAGAGGGGCTCTGTGAGAATCCGGGGCCATGGTGTCCAGCATTTGTTTTTGTCGGTTGTGATTGAGCTGCGCAGACAGGCCCAGACACAACAGCATCCGTGGGACTCAAGGAACTGGATTACGGGATTTATTAGGCCTCAGGTGACTTGAAATTCCCTCGACTGCCAAACCCAGCTTAACTCCCATTGATGCTCTGAGCCAACTCCGCTTTCTTTCCACGGGACGAGCTAATCCTTCTTAGAGGCAGAGCCCTGCATGACCACACTTGAGGCAGAGGCTTTGCAAAGTAAATCCGATTATCAGCATGTCCCCTCCTCCAAAGGGCCTCCCTGCCTCTGGACGCGTGATACAAATCAGACCGCAGCTTTCTCCAGGAAGACAAACGGAGAAACTCGACCAGGAAGAAAGAGCATGCGAACAAGGAAACTGGACGCATTTATAGACATGCGAAATAGGACCTTTCATTTCTAGGGAAATAAGCGATGTTTCTAGTTGCATGGGTAAACGCAGTGAAGACTGTACCAAACAGTGCTGACCTCGCAAAAACTGAAATAGTCTTCATGAGGAGGGGACGGGGCCGTGTCAAAGCTTTCACCGATTCATGCATTAGAGCTCTTTCGTGATTTACGGATGTGGGGGCGTGTTTAAAATTCTTTTAAATTTTAATGAAGACAGGGGTGCCTGGGTAGCTCAGTTAAGTGTCCAACTCTTTTTTTTTTTTTTAATATTTATTTATTTTTGAGAGAGAGAGAGAGATACAGAGAGACAGAGCATGGGCAGGGGAGGGCCAGAGAGAAAGGGAGACACAGAACCCAAAGCAGGCTCCAGGCTCCGGGCTGTCAGCACAGAGCCTGACATGGGGCTCAAACTCACGAATCGTGACATCATGACCTGAGCCGAAGTCAGATGCTTAACTGACTGAGCCACCCAGGTGCCCCTAAGCACCCTGTTCTTGATTTCAGCTCAGGTCAGGATCTCACAGTTCATGAGTTCGAGCCCTGTGTCAGGCTCTGCGCTGACAGTGTGGAACCTACTTGGGGTTCTCTCCCTTTCTTTCTGCCCCTCCCTTGCTCGCATGCACTCAGTCTCTCTCTCTCTCTCTCTCTCTCTCTCTCAAAAATAATAAACATTAAAAAAATGTTAAATCTCTTTAAAAAGAAAGTTTGGAGACAATGAGAAATGTTAACCCAAGTGGCTGTCCAGCCTCAAGGGCCATTTGACCGCCAAGCGCTGGGCTCCTGAACACAAGGAGGGTGACTGAGAACCTCACGAGACATGTGGTACTTTCCCAATAAAAGTTCACGAGGAGCCAGGAGTGGTAGTCCTTGGAATGTATCACTGCCCTGATGCTTCGACCATTCAGAAAACCACCTCCTTGGTCCTTGCTAATGATGCATATCCATGTTTGGGGCAAATATTCACTTTAGAATTTGTCTTGCATAAGTGAAATGCCATACCCTGTGATCATCTCTGCCCTGTACCCCTCTGCCCCAGCCCCTGCCAGCCACCAAACTACTCTCTGCTTCCTTGAGTTTAACTGTGTTAGAGTCAACATAGACGTGTGATCACACAGCATTTGTCTTTCTGTGTCTGTCATGTTTCACGTAGCATAAGGTCCTTCACGGCCACCATGTCAAAAACTGCATGATTTCCTGATTTTTAAAGGCTGAATAATATGTCGTGGTAGGTATGCATATGTATCTATTACATTGTCTTTATCCATGCAAGTGTTGATGTACAATTGTGTTGTTTCCACACTTTGACTATGGTGAACAGGGCTGTAGTGAACTTGGGGATGGCAATCTCTCTTCAAGACCCTGTTTTATTTCCTTTGGATATATACTCAGAATTGGGTTTCCTGGGTCGTAGGGTAGTTCTATTTTAAATTTTTTGAGAAGCCTCCACACTGTTTTCCAGGGTGGCTGCCCCAGTTTGCATTCCCACCAGCAGTGCGAAAGGGTTCCCGTTTCTCCACATCCTTGCCAACATCTGTTGTTTCCTGAATTATTAATTTTAGCCACTTTGACCAGTGTGAGGTGGTACCCGAATGCAGTTTTGATCTGCATTTCCCTGATGATGAGTGATGTTGAGCATCTTTTCATGTGTCTGTTGGCCATCTGGATGTCTTCTTTGGAGAAATGTCTGTTCCTGGCTTTTGCCCATTTTTTTTTACTGGGTTATTTGGTTTTTGGGTGTTGAGTTTGGTAAGTTCCCTGTAGATTTTGGATACTAACCCTTTATCTGATATGTCATTTGGAAACATCTTCTCCCATCTCATCAGTTGCCTTATAGTTTTGCTGATTATTTCCGTTAGTTTCAGAAGCTTTTTAGTTTAACATACTCTCGCTTGGTCATTCTTGCTTTTAACACTGTGGGGGTACTCAAGGTATTTGGTCATCTCTCGGGCATCTGTGATGATGCAAGCCAGTTGGACCAGTTCCAAATGTGATGCCCAAATGATGGTCCAGCACTTTGATGTCCCTTTTTCCTGGAGAAGATCCTCAGAAGATGCCATTTATTGCATCACTAAGTTTATTTTTTTATCATTATGGAATCACAGACTAGTGGAAATTTCCAAACTGTTGCTTGTCATCGAAACCCAGTGGGCGGTGATCAGCAGAGTTTCCAAGTAGTTATGTGAACTTCATGGTCTACACAGTGACCAATTACATGTTTTCAGTAGCATCAGGCATGCAACCTCTTTGATGCAGAAACATAGGGAAACAGAGTAACATTTTTTCTCAAAAAATTTTTAAAGTTTATTTTTGAGAGAGAGAGAGAGAGAGAGAGAGCATGTGTGTGTGTGTGTGTGTGTGTGTGTGGCTGGGGGAGGGACAGAGAGAGAGGGAGACACAGAATCCGAAGCAGGATCCAGGCTGTCAGCACAGAGCCTGATGCGGGCTTGAACCCACGAACCATGAATTCATGACCTGAGCCAAAGCTAGATGCTTAACGGACTGAGCCACCCTGGTGTCCCTATTTAATTTAATTTTAATTTAATTTTAATTTAATTTAATTTAACTTCATTTAATTTAACTTCATTTAATTTTATTTTACTTGATACTTCCGAACTTACTTTTAAACTTTCCAAGGATCCCATCAGGTACGTTTGGGTTATGTCCCTCTCACAAAGGTGGGGAATCACGCTAAAAGTGCACAAGTATTCACTTGGAAAACTTTACAGCCTAGTATTTTGACACCGAAAGCGATTCTGTGCAGGCATCGAATCCCAAATTTGGCCTTTGGCAATGTTCAACTAAACACAGTGTGGGGTAAACACTGGTGATTACAAATTCAAATGCACCCACGGTGCATTCCCCATACCTGTATCCATAGAAGATTTATAGGCTAGACACAGGACAAGCCACACAATGCACTGCCTGGACCACTGTTCATGTATGCTCTATAAATCCTCTTAAGTTCAGTGCATTCCTTCATTTATATTCTTTCCCACCCTGATAGATTCAACGTGTCTACGAGCATACACATTCTGAGCTAAAAGACAGATTTTACTTTTTACGTGCAATATTGTTTCAGATACTCATTCGCCATAAGCGACTTTAATTGATTTTCAAATAGCATTTCTCCCTCATCGAAATCTGAAATGAAACCATCGGGATCAATTGCACACTCAGTAAAAACAGCTTCCCCTTACCAGCTCTCTTCTCATGTAACTTAAAACAGATACAAAGCCCCTTGGCTTTGGGATAACTTTTATAATGTTATAATAGGGATTAATCCATCTAATTTATAATTTTCCTTAGGGGTGTTAATTAAACATTTTATATGATTTTATATAATTATAAAAATTATACAATGTTTGTGGTTTTAAAATTCACTTTTTGTTGTATTGTGTTATTTCGTCTTTGTCATGCATGGAAAGGCTGACCGTGGCCTTATCTCATAAATTGGTTTACACCCAATGTCTCTGATTTTTCTGTCAAGGAAGTGTTTTTTAAATTGTGGCACACGTGTTTCTATGAATTGGGCTTCAATTTTTCAAAAGGCAGGGGGCCACCTCTTTTCCTGAAATTTTCTTATTTCTGTTTAAGGAGAAAACCATCAAAATGCCCTATTATCCTCATTAAATTCTGTGACGCCAATCACCAGTTCTCAGCCACAGACTGACAAATCTCAGAATACATTTGAGCGTCCCTTAGTCATTTGGACCACAGGGAATTGGCATTTTTGGCCTATAAAAATGTCAGTTTCAGAATTCCACCTATTACAGCATTGTCTCTGTTGCATTAGTAAATATAAATGATACAACAGACCAACAATGGTGTATTTGTAATCCTAGTTTGATTAAACCGAACCTGATGCTACAAAATACCACTTTCGTAACATTTTTATCGAATGGGCTTTACAGATGGTCCTTGCTCATCCAATGCAATAGACCGTGAATATGAAGTGTGCCTATAATCCACCTCTTCGTGGTATAGTTTTTGGAAGACAGGACACAAAGAATGCTTTATTTTTGAGAGAAAGAGAGAGAGAGAGACACCCACGCAGAATCCGAAGCAGGTTCCAGGCTCCCAGCTGTCAGCACAGAGCCCAACGCGGGGCTCGAACTCACAAACTGTGACATCATGACCTGAGCTGAAGTCAGACGCTTCACCGACTGAGTCACCCAGCTCCCCCAGAAATGCTTTTGATGCTACTTTTATAACCTCTTTGCAAGCATTCGAACCCACGAAGAGACACAGAATTCCCGTCCTAACTTGCAAGTGAAACACTGAAGTCCTGAGCAGGTACAGGCAAGTGTATTATGCATTCGTGTTCTGTGACCTGATATCATGTGTAAAAAATACCGTTTTTGTTATTTAGGAACTAATAGCCCCGGGCCACCCTGCAAAATGGCAAAGCAATTATGTTGACAAAGTGTGGACTATTAATTTAGGGCATGCTCTCTGATTACGGGAGTTTATCCAGGGATGCAAATTGTTACACAAAATACATTTGGGCACATTTGTCTCACCAGTTAGGAAAGAAGGTTGTATGTTTAGCAGCTATCGTGGCAAATATTTTAATGCCTCGTGTCTTGGATGCTTAATTAGACTGTCTCTGAGAGACTCACCCAAAAGCGTGTTAGAAACACAGGTGGATACAAAGGCAATTTAATTATGTTCTAAATGGAAAGAAATGATGCAACCTCGATCTACGGAAACAAACCTTAGGCTTCGTTGGGCATTTTCCTGGAACTAGGTTGCAGAGGGAGGTATGGCGTGGACATTGACCGCGGGCACAGCTGTGATGTGGTCTGTTGTCGTCGTTGTCTGTGGATCTAAGCCACAAGCAGGAAGTGAGCAGGAGAGGATACAGAGTATCGGCATCTATACCGTCTATCGGTGGAAGTTGGGACAGTACTATTAACACGAGACTGCGGCTAGGAAGGAAAATAGGGTCGCCCTTTCGGTTTCAAGAGTCATAAATGAGGCCGCGGACCGAGAGGCACATGAGCATCTTGAGGTTTTCATTGTTATCACAGCACTTCAGAGTTGTTCTCTTGTTTTATTAAACCAAGTCCCTGAAGAGAGAGAGGCCTGTCTGTATTCGAGTATGCCTTGCAATTGCTTTATCCGTCGTCTTTGGGGACACACACTAACTGTGGTGCGGTGGCCCTGGGGATTGTGGTGCTCAGATCTGCCCCCTGAGGTGTGAGAAAGGGTCCTTTCCTAAAGGTCCTTCTTTATTTTATTTTACTTTTTAAAAAGTTTTTTGAGAAAGCATAAGCAATGGTGAGGCAGAGAGAGAGAGAGAGAGAGAGAGAGAGGGAGAATCCCAAGCAGACTGCACACCCAGCAAGGAGCCCAACATCCCTGGGGCTCGATCTCAGGACCTCAGGATCGTGCCCTGAGCCAAAATCAACAGTCAGGCGCTTGGCCGACTGAGCCCCCAGGCGCCCCTAAAGTCTTTCTTCTTAACTGTTGCCGTACTGTTTTTTTTTTTTTTTTTCCTTCCTGGGTTCACATCACCTACTTACAAGTTTTCCTACAAAAGCTGGATGGTTGGTCAGTGCCTGTTTTATTTTCTGGCTTTTCACATTCCCAAATGTTCTTGAACTTTCTCTGATGGTGCCTTCTTATTTCAGGGCTTAGAGAGGACCCAGTACTTTCAGATCATGTTAATCTGCCAATAATTTATTTCTAGTATTGTGGCAAAACTTGTGTAATTGAGATCACTGCTCTGTTAATTCATTTCCAGAACTCATACGTTCACATTTGGGTCAGATCCTGGGCCTTTCATACATATGATATGATATGATATGATATGATGTAATATATAAAACAACATAACATGTAATATAGTATACTAGTAGGTGTGTACTATATATATCAGAATATATGTACCATAGTATATATACTAGACTACATTAAGTATAATTTAGGCACATAACTATAGTTATACACACAAATGTGTAATTCTATGTGCATGTATGAAAATTTATGAACATGTATACATTTATTATTATATATTTAATAAACACACATTTATAACTTACTTTAGTGTATTTATTATAAACATTACATACATGTATGTATATTATATGTGAACATATATTTATATGTGCATTTTTATTATATGTAATATATGTCTAAATGTATTGTATTATATGGATAATATAACACATTTTTTATATATTATATTTACTATTTATATGTACATAATATACATTTTAATTATATATTATATTATATTATATAATTATATTGTGGAATCTGTACAGCAT
>NC_064817.1:2407342-2422213 GCF_023721935.1 Panthera uncia
ATATTGTAAAAATGTATACCATATAATAAGTAAACATATATGGATAATATATTCATAATTATATAGACATTTACGTGGGCATCTGTTTACATATAATAATTATATATTAAATTATATATAATTTAATTTATATATATAATATATATAATATAATTTAATTTATTATATATAATTTAATATATAATTATATATAAAATTATGTTTAATTTTTCTATAGTCTATATAATTTGTATTATAATATAATATAAAAATAAATATTATACACAATTATATAAAATATTTATAATTTTTGAATAACTTGTTTATATACAATAATTGTATGTATTTATATATGAATATATATTATAAATATCATGTTATATATAATTACATGTAATTATATATAATAAACAGATTCCCATATATATTATTCATATTTTAATTTATATTATTTTACATATATTACACTTTCGTATAATTCATGTTTATAAATACATTTATATGTAACTTATATACACTAAATAGATGCCCATATAAATATAAGCATACAAATATGTTTATATATACACATATGTTCACATATGTGTATAAAATTATAATTATATACATACATTATATATAAACAAAATAATACAAAATAGTTATACAAATAATGTACAAAATAATTATATGTAAGCAATATATATTATATATATAATACACCTGTGTATATGTGTGTAGAATATATGTATGTGTGTATGTGTGTAGATATGTGTATGTGTCTGTCAATAAATATGACCATGGGGGCACCTGGGTGGCTCAGTCGGTTAAGCATCTGACTCTTGGTTTCAGCACACGTCATGATGTCTTGGTCCGTAGGTTCCAGCCCTGCATCAGGCTGTGTCCTGACAGACTGGAGCATGCTTGGGATTCTCTCTCTCCCTCTCTCTCTGCCCTTCCTCTGCTCACTCTATCTCTCAAAATAAATAAATAAACACAAAATAAATAAAATAAATATGACCGTGTGTGTTGATGACGGTGAGATCTGTTTACACACCACTGGGATATAAGTAATGACTTAACATCCTTGGAAAATGACTTTACAAATTCATAGTTATACTGGACTCGTTTATTATTTTTAAAAAATTTTATTTATTTACTTTTTATTTTAGAGAGAGAGAGTGCATGCAAGGGACAGGGGCAGACAGAAAGAGAGAATCCCAAGCAGGGAGTATAAACATATTACATATATGTATGTATATTATATGTGAACATATATTTATATGTGCATTTTTATTATATGTAATATATGTGTAAACGTATTATATTATATGGATAATATAACACATTTATTTATATAGTATATATACTACTTATAGTATATATGAGGCTCCATGCTGAGCACAGAGCTGACACAGGGCTCGATCCCAGGACCCTGGGATCATGACCTGATCTGAAATGCTCAACCGACTGAGCCACCCAGGCACCCCTGAGCTCATTTATTAACATGAGCGTGACATTAGTCACACTGTTTGTCGTTTTCTTTTTCTTTTCTCAGAATCTTTCAGAGCCATAAGGTAAAACATTTCTTCACTGAGGAAATAGAGACGCAAAAGGTTAATTTAGATTAATGCATGCACGCTGGGGGCAGTTTCAAAATCAATGTGCAATTAAGACAAACCTCACAACTTCTTCATTTGTCCTAGCATTATGACTCAATAGTTCAGGTGTAACTGGAATGAATAAGGGGGAAGTATTTGCAGATGGGGGGCAGGCTGCCTTTACTCTCTGTGCGGTTTTGCCTCATGTACAAGGACAGCAGGCTTTGAGTTTAAGCTACCGTGATGCGAACTAACCAGGAAGACTGCTTTGTGCATCCTGGGAGGGTGTCTCTGTCATGTGCATATTTCTAATGCATGAGATTCTATCATGGTTTTGGAAGCTCAAAAGATGTTTCCAAGATTTTCTCCTTAAAAACAGATTTAAGCTGGTGAGGATGTGGAGAAACGGGAACCCTCTTGCACTGTTGGTGGGAATGCAAATTGGTGCAGCCACTCTGGAAAACAGTGTGGAGGTTCCTCACAAAATTAAAAATAGACCTACCCTATGACCCAGCAATAGCACTGCTAGGAATTTACCCAAGGGATACAGGAGGGCTGACACATAGGGGCACTTGTACCCCAGTGTTTATAGCAGCACTCTCAACAGTAGCCAAATTATGGAAAGAGCCTAAATGTCCATCAACTGATGAATGGACAAATTGTGGTTTATACACACAATGGAGTACTACGTGGCAATGAGAAAGAATGAAATATGGCCTTTTGTAGCAACGTGGATGGAACTGGAGAGTGTGATGTTAAGTGAAATAAGCCATACAGAGAAAGACAGATACCATATGGTTTCACTCTTATGTGGATCCTGAGAAACGTAACAGAAACCCATGGGGGAGGGGAAGGGAAAAAAAAAAAGAAAAAAAAGGAGGTTAGAGTGGGAGAGAGCCAAAGCATAAGAGACTGTTAAAAACTGAGAACAAACTGAGGGTTGATGGGGGTGGGAGGGAGGGGAGGGTGGGTGATGGGTATTGAGGAGGGCACCTTTTGGGATGAGCACTGGGTGTTGTATGGAAACCAAGTTGACAATAAACTTCATATATTGAAAAAAAACAGATTTAAAATGTATTTAAAAAGCAATAATGTCTATGCCCAACACTGGGCTTGAACTCACAGCCCCAAGATCAAGAGTTGCGCGTTCCATCAAGTGACCCAGCCAGGTGCCCCTGAAATGCATCGGACTCAAATCCAGTTTTACAGATTGCCGTTAGTTCGATTTCTGTCGTGGCACAGGTTTATTGTAGACTCTGATGGTGACAGAGGTCATGAGATATTTTTCCTAAATCCACATCCCATAAATCCACTGATTCTGGATCTTTACCATAAGCAACCTTTGTCAGATAGGTACAACCTTCCCACGTCACTCTACACATAAGAAATGTTTCACTGACAAACAGCAGTAGAACATTTACCAGCAGGTCTGTCTGGAGTGTGTTTACAAGAAAGGCAATGGGTGGTAATTTCACTGTCAACTCTTTCCTACTGACCCTCTTAAGACATTTATCATCTTGTCCATTTTCCCGGCCACTTGATATGGTTAAGTCTTTGAAGTAGGAAATTACTAGACAACTATATTCCAGATAGGACTCCCCAAAAAGCATCATCTGCAAAGGAAAAATAAATATTGCTAAGAAAGTAAAAAGCAACAAAAAAAGCCACAAATTGGGAGAAGTTATTTGCAAAACACATGTCTGATAAAGGACTTGAATCTTGCATGGGTAAGAACCGTCAACATTAAATAAAAAGAGAACAGGGGCACCCAGGGGGCTCAGTTGGTTGAGCGTCCGACTCTTGATTTCACGTCAGGTCATGATCTCGTGGTTCTGGAGTTAGACCCCGAGCTGAGCTCTGTGCTGACAGTGCAGAGCCTGCTTGCGATTCTCTGTCTCTGTCTCTCTTCTCTGTGCCCCTCTCCCACTTGCATTTTCTCTGTCTCAAAATAAATTAACATTAAACAAAGAAAAAAAGAAAATTGGATAAAAAAGAGAACAAATCACCCAAGCAATACTAAGAAATGCATAAAAGATTTGAACACACACTTCACCAAAGAAGATGTATGGCAAATAAGCAAAAAAAAAAAAAAAAAAAGAAAAAGATGCTCCAAATTATTAGTAGTTAAGGAATGCAAAATACCACTATACACACAGTATAATCTTGCAAAAGAACAACAACAAGAAAACCCCCAAAACAGCAATGTGATACGGCCAGGTGCTGGTGTGGGCGCAGAAAAAACAGAAGTCCCTTTGTGGCTCGTGGGCACAATGGTAGGTAGAGAATGGTCGTTTGGCAGTTAATGATGACGGTGAGTCTGTCCTCAGCAAGTGAATCAGCAATCCTACCTCCCTCCAGATGGTAACACTTCTGCTCATAAAGAAACGTGTATGTGAATGTTGATAAGTGTATTCATACGTGTACAAAGCTGGAAACAAGCCAAATGTCCATGAAGTGGTGAACAAAGAAACAGATTCTGGTGAATGTTATCCAACACTGAAAAAGAAAAAGCTCACGAATGAAGGGACCGGAAGTCACAGAGGAATGAGGGGTTTATCCGGGGTGACCGAGAGCCACACTCGCGTCTGCACCTACTCCCATCCCCTTTACGTGACATTCTGAAAAAGGCGAAACCAAAGCAGCAAACATCAGTTCAGGGTCTTCTGGGAGCTGTGGTTTGGGGGGATGTTTGCGTACCGAACAGCCCAGAGGAAAAGTGTGAGGTGACAGCACTGTTCCACATCATGATTGTGGTAACGATTGCCATAAAATATTAAAACACCTGGAACCGAAAGGAAGGCGGATAAGTGCACGGAATACGTGCCAAGCCTGCATCAGGAAAACTCGCTGAAACACATACTAACAAGGACGAGAAAAAATAAGACACTTGGACTCATTAGTTAATCCTTATTTATTCATTTTTTTCTCCAAATGCCTTTTTACTGAAACATTAACTATTCAAAGAGTTCAGGGAGCCTTGATGGCTCAGTCGGTTGAGTGTCCGACTTTGGCTCAGGTCATGTTCTCACAGTTTGTAGGTTCGAGCCCCGTGTCGGGCTCTGTGCTGACAGCGTAGAGCCCGGAGCCTGCTTTGGATTCTGTGTCTCCCTCTCTCTCTGCCCCTCCCCTGCTCGCATTCTGTCTCTCTCAAAAACAAATACACATTGATTTAAAAAACTGTTCAAAAAATAGTGATATTCCCATCTTCCCAATAATCCTTTATGGTTGTGTTTCAGCAAAACAATTTCTTGTAATAATTGAGGCGTTTCATTATAATCTAGATTCAGATTACAGTCCTAATAACAACTATGAAACTGTTTTTTTTTTTAAATAAAAAATCTGGGTAAATTTTAAAATGAAAAATCATCATAAATGCCTGTTTGAGATCTAGGATCTAGGATCCTAGATCCTAGGATCTAGGATGTCAAGTCTAGGTTAGGATTATAGTCCTAATAACAAGTATGAACCTTTCTGGGTTTTTTTTGACAAAAACTTTGTGTAAAAGAAATGGAAAACAATCATAAATGCCTGTTTGAGGTTTTCACTTTCACACCATATAAATATTTTATATTCACATTTTTATATGTTTATAAAATTAAATACGAGTTTTTTTCTTTTTTAAGCCAAGCGTTACTACTACCAACAAGAAAACAAGGACCTATTTTGATAACAGCCCAAACGGATAAAGTGATGTCATGAGAGCAAAGGCTTTCATTGTAAGAGAAAACAAAATACACAATAATGAAGTAAGTTTAAAAACACTGTCCCTCCCCCACTCATGCTCTGTCTCTCTCTCTCAAAAATAAATAAACATTAAAACAAATTAAACCAAAAAAATTGTCATGCTAAATTTCAAGGAAAAATGTTAACACAAACTGCTAATTTGTAAAGACTACACGCTAACTCAGTGCAGTGGAAAGATCTAGAAACTATGACACGAGAACAGAGATCAAACCGTTAGTGTCCAAATCTCGATTTCTGAATACTGGTGTGATTAAAAGGAATTCCAGGCTGCCGGAGGGAAGACTCGATTTATGGCATGGAGAAAGGACAAGGTGAGCCCGTGAGATTCTGTTCTGTGCCCAAAGGATAGGAGGGTCCTGGTGACCAACTGAGGACCCAGAAATGAATTTGTTAGCTTAGTTCCGCGTCTTTCATTGGACTCTCGGCTGATGCACCAACAGATTCTTTTCTTTTTTTTAAAAGTCATCTCTACGCCCAACGTGGGGCTTGAACTCACGACCCCGAGATGAAGAGTTCCATGCTCTACTGACTGAGCCAGGCAGACGCCCCCAACAGACCCTTTCCACAGACAGCTATTAATTATGTTATGGCGCGAACCGATTACTTTCAGAAATGGATGCACAGCAAGCAGATGTGTTACCGTAGCTGACAGATAAATCTTCAGGGAGCCACTCTCTGCTCTGTGCTGTGTTCCTGAATCGGTGGGAATGTGCCACCGGGATGTGCCTGGTACAAAGGATCACAATGGACGTGATCTCGAAGGAGGGAGGTCTGAGACATGAAAACACACCTTTGTCCAGATAGTTCTAATCTTGGGTAGATTTAAATGATTTGTCTGTAGAACAATCAGTGTGTCATTTGCCTACTGACAGGCTTCTCAAGCCAAATAAGCTGGATTCAATTTCCAGTGTCCGTAAAGGAGACAAAAGCAAACACTGAACATGGAAAATTCATTCAGTCTTACACACAGTTCGAGTGTAAGAGAGGTGACCTGAAGACTGTGGGATCTTTTGTTTACCCACTCAATTTGTATTTAAAAAAATTTTTTTTTTGTTAATGTTTGTTTTCGAGAGACAGAGAGAACACAAACAGGGCAGGGTCAGCGAGAGGGAGACACAGAATCGGAAGCAGGCTCCAGGCTCCGAGCTGTCAGCGTAGAACCCGACGCGGGGCTGGAACCCACGGACTGTGAGATCATGACCCGAGCCGAAGTCGGACACTCAACTGACTGAGCCACCCAGGCACCCCTGCATTTGTATTTTTAAAGCAAATTTACTGGTTGACAAATACAGAAGATATGAAACAAATTGGTAGCTGAAATTAACCGTAGGGGTGTTTTGAAACGAGTGTGCATACTGTTTGAACGAGCCCTTCTTTTGGGGTTCACGATGATTGCATCATATAAATGGTCATTCATTTTCCAGTATTTTCTGCCGCAAATTAAAGAGTTCACTCACGTAAGTAAAGTTCGGTGATGTGTGAATACTTCAGAAAACATGATCCAGAGAATGAAATTGTGTATTGCCCCGAATTCAAATACAACAGAAAAAATGTGTTGTAGAACATTCCGTCAAATACTTTGGTTACGACTTTACAGAACAAGTCAGTTTTCCAATCATTTTTCTTTCCGTGTGGGAAACTCAGAGAGTCTTATTTTTCTGAATTGTGTCCATATCTGTAGCCGGTGGCTTTGCCTCTCGTTGACAGAAAGACGGTGTGTCCACATCAGAGTCGCCGTGCGGGGTGTCTGCAGGTCAGAAAATTTGTCTTCTCCAAGTGGCCTTCCACACATTTGGGAAATATTGCTACAAGACGTCTTCAAAACCGGTGAAGGTCACACAGTGGCATTTAAGGAATATTTAGTCTCTTCCCTCCAAAAATCCGATTGCAAAAGTCTTATGTATTTTAGATATTTAATCTTCTTCTTCTGGAGGTCTATGATAATTACACGTTTTCACGGTGGCCTTATTTACATCTATGTGAGAAAATGCGTTTTTTCCTCTGTGTTCTTTTCCAGTACAAAATATGGAATATGAAATTTGAAGACGTGAAAAGAGGGAAACAATGACAAAACAGGGAAGTAAAACGTATGTGTTTTCGCTCTTTCAGCGTTTGCTTGCAGCTGTGCATTTTTAAAACTTTAGGCAGCAAGAGACTCGTGCATATGAATTTGCATGTTTCATTTCATTCAAGATAATACTGGGGTTCTTTTCCCATGTCATTATTTTTCTTTAAAGTATTATTTTCTATCTGCATAGATTCCATTATGGGACTCCTTTTGACGGTTCAACGCCTATTACAAAGCCATGATATTTGCTGTGTTCCCCTGTTTTAACCGTCCCTGGGAGAATCTTTGCAGACACACCTTACCCTATAATTTTGGTATTTGATTATAATAGAGTCCATTAGGCCTAATTTGTGTGACAAAGAACGTGGCTTTAAGATCACTGCTTTATCATGCTGAAGGTTCTTTTCTTGAAAGATAATCACAGCAATCATAGTGCCATCAGCATTATGTACAAATGTTTTGTTGACCTGCCTTTTCATCGCCTGGTGTTGTCTTTTCAAGAAAAAAGACAATAATTTTACTAGAAACATGTCTGCCTCCTTACTCTTAGTGCACTTCGTACTGAGTGTGAGGAATAAACACCAACGGTGTTATCCTTCCCTTTCAGCTTCCGTTTTCTTATTGATGACTCTGCGAGCTACGTTGAGAACACCGACCCCTGCCGTTCTGTCTGCACTGGGTCACGGCCGTCAGGGACCCAGTGTGGACAGCACGGGCGTGTAGACAGCAGAGAAAAGAGCAGCCCACTGTTCTCCATCCCGTGGAGAGGTTGCCCATCAGCCTAAGGACCAACCCAAGTTCTTTGAGCTCCCGGGGCAGGAAGCCCCCTTGTGAATCAAGGTTTCCCGCTCCACATCTGTGAAAGCAATGGAGGTGTGGTCTTTCCATCATGCAGGCAGCGCATGAATAAATCATATTCAAACATAAATCCACATGATCAATCACTTGACCTTTTTTGGCTGAGTCAACCAAACAGGAGAACGGAGACTACGTATTCAGTTATTTTAAGTTGTTTTTTTTTTTTTTTTTTTTAATGTTTATTTTCGAGAGAGAGAGGGAAAGAGCATGAGTAAGGGAAGGGTCTGAGAGAGAGAGAGGGAGACACAGAATCCAAAGCAGGCTCCAGGCTCTGAGCTGTCAGCACAGAGCCCGACGCAGGGCTGGAACCCATGAGCTGTGAGATCCTGACCTGAGCCCAAGTCAGATGCCCAACCGACTGAGCCAGACAAGTGCCTCTGTGTGCAGTTACTTTAAACCATTGGTGGTTAAGCTCCTGACTTGAAGTATTCTTACCTGCATCTTGGTGGTATACAAGTGCCTTAAAATAATCAGGGCAAGCAGGATTTATATATATATATATATATATATATGATATGATATATATATGATATATATATGACACATATGATAAATATATGTATACATATTTAAGGTAAAAAATTTAGGTTTTGTTTCAAAAAGCGGGTTTGTTAAAAAAATAAAAAATAAAAGTAAAAATCAATTCGGTTTGTTGACTTAGTATCTTTAGGTTGATACATCTTTCTATGTTCATACTTCGATATTCACGTAGGTAAGATATATTCCGGTAGAAAAGAATATGTATATTGTCTCCTCAGGAAACACGGAATGTAAAATTGTGGATTGCCAGGTTAATCAACAACAGAGATTTTGCTCCCAATTCATTGTTACTAAAAAAAAAAAAAATCAGAAACTAGAAACTCCCCTCACTTAGAAAGCCTGTGTTTTCACCTTTGCTTCAATGGATATTTAGTGTTTTCACTGTTTTCTTTCTCAGGTGATGTTGTATCTGACAGACAAAAAAGAAAAGGATTAAGAAAGTCAAGAAAAAGGAAAGACTGGGCCGACCAGAAACAGAAGAAACTTGTTGGTACAAATGGAAGAGAAAACAGAACCCATGTTGCAAACGCACTGTCTTTCGGACGGGGAGACACCTTGGAACCCGAAGCAGGGTCAGAGTGAGTCGTTCGAAGCCGCTTTATGGCTCTGCCTCAGATTTCATGAAGGGAAATATCATTTCCTCCGTGGCTGCTAACACAGCAAAAGCGGTCAGCTGCCCTCAGGCAGCGCACACTGGGGTCCGGAGGCTGTGCCACGGGCTTGTCACACTGATCCCGCGGTGGGACAGAGGAGACTCCTGTTCTAGTCCCATTTTCGTTTATTTATTTCTCCATTTTGGGTCTATTTACTTATTATTTATAATTAATTAATTATTTAAAATGTACATCCAAGTTAGTGAACGTATAGTGCAGTCTTGGTTTCAGGAATAGGATTCCGTGTTTCCTCACTGACATATAAACACCCAGTGCTTACCCCACGTGTCCTCCCTAATGCCCCTTGTCCGTTTCGCCCATGCCCCCTCCCACAACCCCTCCGGCAACCCTCTGTTTGTCCTCTGTATTTAAGAGTCTCTTCTGTTTTGCCCCCCTCCCTGTTTTTATATTGTTTTTGTTTCAATTCCCTTGTGGTCATCTGTTTTGTCTCTTAAAGTCCTCATGTGAGCGAAGTCCTATGCTTTTTGTCTTTGTCTGACTGACTCATTTCCCTTCGCATAATACCCTCCAGTTCCATCCACGTAGTTGCCAATGGCAAGATTTCATTCTTGTCGATTGCCGAATAATACTCATTTGGGCTCTTTCCATACTTTGGCTATTGTTGATAGTGCTGCTATAAACATGTGCCTGCCTTGTTAATGTTAGCCATTGTTAGTCCTATTTTAGAGGCCATGGTCACAGACTTAACAAGTGGAGAGGGGCGCCTGGGTGGGGCATTCGGTTAAGTGTCGGACTCTTGATTTCGGCTCACGTCATGATCTCACGGTTTACAGGTTCGAGCCCTGAGCTCCGTGCTGATATCAGGGATCCTGCTTGGGATTTTCTCTCTCTCCTTCTCTCTCTGCCCCTCCCCTGCTCTCTCTCTCTTTCTCAAAACAAACAAATAAACGTTAAAAAAAAAAAAAAAAAAGAGAGAGAAGTGGAGATTTTAACCCAAAGCCTGACTCCAGAACTTGTACGTAAAACCAGGATTTCATATAGCTTGGTCCGTATAAATGTGGTGGAAACTCACATACAGACAAACCCAACCTATGATCAGATCTCATGAAAAATAGTTTGGACATGACATCTATATTTAAGCAGAGAACTAATTTTAGGGGAAAATATTCCTATTTTATTTTATTTTTTTATTTTTTTAACGTTTTTATTTATTTTTGAGACAGAGAGACAGAGCATGAATGGGGGAGGGGCAGAGAGAGAGGGAGACAGAATCGGAAGCAGGCTCCAGGCTCTGAGCTGTCGGCACAGAGCCCGACGTGGGGCTCGAACCCACGGACCGCGAGATCATGACCTGAGCCGAAGTTGGCCGCTTAACCGACTGAGCCACCCAGGCGCCCCATTCCTATTTTATTTTAAACATTATTGGATTTTTCAGTGGAAAACGGAGGCATACCAAAACGTACATTTGAACAAAACGTATGGTATGCATACATATTAATATACGTGCATTATAAAAATATGTATGTGCATGTGGTGCCTGGGTGGCTCAGTCAGTTACGTGTCTGACTTGGCTCAGGTCATGATCTCACAGTTCGTGGGTTCGAGGCCCGGGCTGGGGTCTGCACTGACAGCTCAGAGCCTGGAGCCTGCTTCAGATTCTGTCTCCCTCTCTCTCTGCCCGTCCCCTGCTTGTGCTCTCTCTCTCTCAAAATAAACATTAACAAAATATATATATGTGCATTATAAAATTATATTTTATATTGCATATTATGTGTGATATATGTTCATTATAAAAATAAAATATATGCATTAAAAATATATGTATAAATAGGTGAATGTATATGCTTGTAAATATATATGCACTATAAATATAAATACACAAATATATACATGCACATGTATGTTTTTACATACATACATGACATACATTTCGATATGTTTCTCTTTCCAGCCCCTCAGATCTCTTTATGTATTTATTTTTTGTAATTTTATGCCCAACGTGTGCCTTCAACTCGCAACCTCGAGATCAAGAGTTGTGTGCTCGGGGGACTGAGCCAGCCAGGTGCCGCCCACACCTCAGCCCCCACCCTCTCACCATGGCTGTTTGGGGCACTGGTTGGTATATTTCCAAGCATATGGCCCTCGATGAAAACTTCCAGCAGCCCTGCAACATGAGCTACAGGGCACCAGATGTGTCCATGAGGAGGCTCGACCGCAGGTCCCAGATGCTGCACAGACCAGGAACACTGGGCTGTTTTTCTCTGGTTCAGAAGAAGAGGGTTTCATGGCCTTCCAAGTAGAGGACATTGTGGAGGCCTCTCTGGGCAAATTCAGGTGATAAAGCCACTATGTTATCTGAAGCAACAACCCTTCTGCAGAAGGAACCTCATTTGACTCAGGACACAGCCTCTTATGGGCAGTCGGGTCTCCTGCACTCGTAAGATTTTACTACCACATGCAAAATAATCATTCCTCATAGGATGCCTGCTAGGTATTTTTTCCCCATCTCAGATTTTTCCAGTTTAATGAGGTACTATTTTCTTTACTACAACAATTTTTTTAAATGTTTATTCATTTTTGAGAGAGAGAGAGAGACAGAGACAGAGCATGAACCGGGGAGGGGCAGAGTGAGGGAGACACAGAATCAGAAGCGGGCTCCAGGCTCTGAGCTGTCGGCACAGAACCCACGCGGGGCTCGAACCCACGAGCCGTGAGATCATGACCTGAGCCGAAGTCGGACGCTGAACTGACTTGAGCCACCCAGGCGCCCCTCCACCTGCAACGTCTTCACCTGCAGCACTTAAAAAGCACAAGCTTGTTTTGCACAATTTGTATGGGGGAAAGTATGAGCCTCTGGGGATCCAACCGAGCTACACAGTAGGAACCACGTTTCCAGGGAAAGCCTCTTCTGCTGATGCAGGAAGTGAGCACACACACGGCCCTAGAAGGACCGCTCAGGTTGTCTACAGAAACAGAAATACGCCGAGATGCAGAGATACAGGTACAAGTGCAGATGGAGATATAGAGAATACAGAGGCAGGTATGGTTATGGACAGGCGCCCATTGATTACAGGGAACTGACTCCTGGACTTACGGGGGCTGAAAACCCTTCCTGTGATTCCACAGGCTACAGCTGGCAGGCTGGAGGTTCAGGAAAGTAGATCGTGTTCTAGACCAAAGCTCGAGACCCAGGATGGGTCAACGTTTCAGTTCAGTTTTTGGTCTCGTGGATCTTCGCCTGATTAGACCAGGCCCACCCACAATGGGGACAGCCATCTGTTTTACTCACTCTACCCATTCAAATGTTAATGTCATCCAGACGCATCATCACAAACCACTCAGAACCACGTCTGACCAAATATCAGCCGATCACGTTGACACACAAAGTTACATATCTTAATAGGCCCTACAAGGGTAACCTTTGCCGGACTTTTCTTTTTTTTTGTTTTTTCCATTAAGAAAATAACCAAGGGGTGCTTGAGTGGCTCTGCTGATTAATCGTCTGACTCTTGATTTTGGCTCAGGCCATGATCTCACAGTTTCCAAGGCCAAGCCCAGTGCCGGGGTCCTGTGAGGTGGGATTCTGCAGTACTTATGGTAAAATCTGGGGGACAGGAGCACTGTCCTTGTCTTTCACAGTGAAGTTTTCGACACTCTAAGAGAACGCCAGCTGCATTCAGGTGGGACCCTAAGCTGCCAGATGTCCCGAGGCAGCAAGGCACAGTTTTAAGTGTCTGCAGACTCTTAAATTCCAGAAATCTGGAGCAGCTGGGTGTCCGCACGACTCACGGGTTGGAAACAAAATAGATACAAATATTTAAAGTTAAGCACGTAACATGGTGCTTCCTCATGGGACTGAAGACTAGAATAGGTAGGCAGATTCGACTAAAGAAGTGTATTTGGTCCTCGAAAGGATCAGTGGACATATTTCTCCCTGACATTACTAAGTAAATCTAATTATTGAAAACAGGGAATAGGAAACAATATTGCTTGTGGATTATTTCACTTCCTATAATTTTTAGTGGCTTAATACACAGGAGAATTCAAATCACGAGTGAAAGGAAAAATCTATCCCTCACAGTAGGAACAGGACAACAGTAATAACCGTAATGAACTTTTAAGGATATAAATGTAAAACGTGTAAGATTATTTCAGTGATCAACGTGACCCATTCTTAGTAATTCCAAATGGTTCATGGCAAAATAGGTTTGGTGTTTTGTCTTTCCGAATTCTTAATTCTCCCGAAACTAAAAAACCAAACAAAAAATGAAAACAAAAACCTCAAAGAATGTGTTATAAGAGAGGAGAACATTGTCACACAAAATGATATTTGTTCATTGTTAAGACAGAAGGGTGAAATGATGCCAGGAAACACTGCATTTTATTTTATTTCTTTATTTTATTTTCATTTATTTTATTTTTTAAGTGTTTATTTTGAGAGAGAAGAGAGTGTGTGAACAGTGGAGGGTCAGAGAGAGAGAGAGAGAGAGAGAGAGAGAGAATCCCAAGCAGGCTTTATGCTGTAAGCACAGAGCCTGAATTGGGGCTCAGTTTTGCGAATCGTTGAGATCATGACCTGAGCCGAAATCAAGAGTCAGACGCTTAACCAACCGACTGAGCCACCCGGCCGCCCCGAAACCACATTTAAAAATCAGTTTTGTTCAACAACAGAGATCACTTTGATCACATTTCCCAGGTTCGGACGCCATGTCCCTTTCCTTGTCCCTGCATCTGGGTCTTGCTGCCTCTGCTAATGTCTCATCCCCTTCCAGACTTTGACTCTGTCTTCACCTTGAACCCTGCAGTCTTGGGTCTGCGAAGGTGGGGATACATGTGCCCGTGAGCGTGACGTCATTCGGAACAGGGCCTCTGCTGGGGGTTGGCCACACTGCACGGACGGACGCCCCGCAGCACGTAGACGGTCCGGCAAGGACCCCTCCAGTGGTTGTGGGCTGGGCCCCTGGGGCCGCCATGTGCCTACGACCAAGTGGCTGCAGCCACACCACCCTCGTCTCCCGTGGCCTCTGTGTTCCTCGCTCTCTGCGGGATGTCTGCACATGGAAAGGAGATGGGCATGTGCAGGGACAGGCAGGGGTGACCACGCTCCTGGGTCCCTCACGGGCTTGCCCATTCGGCTTCTCAGCTGATGGGTGTTAAACCCAGGTCCTAGTGGTCCGAAACCTGGCGTGAGTGGTCCTACTCGCCAGCCGAGGAATCCAGTCTGTATTTGTTTGCTACAACTGTTGCCAACCAGAGCACTACAAAGTGACTCAAACACCGGAAATGCACGGTCTCTCGGTTCCGGAGGCTGCAGCTCTGAGGTCGAGGTGGACGCAAGGCTGGTTCATCCGGGCTCACCACCCAGCTTATATGCTGGGAGTTTTTCCGTCCTTTGGTTGTTTTCTAAGAGGGGCGCTGGGGTGGCTCGGTCGGTTGAGCGGCCGACTTCGGCTCAGGTCATGATCTCGCGTGATCTCGCGTGATCTCG